>NW_019397486.1:0-2301 GCF_000591075.1 Eurytemora carolleeae | reverse complement strand
TACAAGAATGAATAATTTATATGTTGAAGGATTCGATGATTACGTAATAACTGAAATGATAAATATGTTATGTAGTGAGTAAAAATCAATGTTTTCTATTTGTGCATAATTTTGCATATTTTTTCTCTTTTCTTTTGGAAACCTGTATTTTCAAAAAAAAAATTATTTAAACAAATTTTAACTACACCATTTATATATGTATTTATATCTTTGTGTGTGAATAAATCTTTATATATTAAAAAATTAATTATTCAGAGCTGAAAACTTTAGAATGGAATATCCTTAATCCCGATCGGTTAATTAATCTGGAGATTAATAACAAGAGTAGAATAAGCATTATTTAATCTTGAGATAAAGAAAAAGAGGAGATCAAGCATTGATCTCGATATCTACCATTCTAAAGTTTTCAGCTCTGATGGATTTGACTCTTTTTTTACAGGTAACCCTGCAGTATATGATTATCATAGGTACTTACATATCAGAATTTGAACACTTAGATGCCTAATTTAACCCCTTTAAAGTCATTTCAACTAACAAGCATATTTACTACTACTGATGCCATTTCATGAAATAAGAATGATAAGCAGTCTCTTCCCCTTCGATCATCACAGAGGGTCTGCCAAAATAAATACGATTTCACCAAAATCTAGAATTGATTATATATTTCAAGAAATTTCTTTGTTTCTTTTGTTGAAATAAAGATGTCAGTATACATGGGAAGTTGTCTTTATTCTTGAAATCAAGTATTTTTGGACAGGGGTGAAAATTAGCAAGTTAAAACTGTTTAAAATACCCTTGGCAAGCTCTTAGCTACAATTTATTTATGTAAAAAATCCTTAATATTATTCTCTCGGAAGAGGGTTTGATGTATTTTGATTATTCTGATTTCAGTAAAATCATATATTGCCAAACAGAAACAATAGGATTCACAATAAAATTTGTATTAAAATATCAAAACTAAATGAAAGGCTTGAAAAAAAGAAAGTTATAAAAGGGGTAAATAATCCAGTTTTGTTCAAGGATTGGTAGACTGTACAATGTCTATTCGGGTGAAAATATATGCGGATACTTAAAATACTCAACATTCATATCACATATTTTAAATAAAAGGTTTAAGGTTCACATCATTAAGGGGGGGGGGGGGGCGGGGGGGGTTACCCACAAAGGACAAGACTTAAATAACGACCTAAGATGGGCTTATACATTGAAAATAGATTTTTAAAGAGTGTTCTCATGATTCGATGAATATGTAAAGACATATAAAGCTGCAAGAAGCCATCAATGTACAGTTATAACCAGAAAACTCTAAAACAGGAAGACGACTTTGAGAAGTGAGCAGAGGCGGATACAGGATTAAGTGAGGGGGGATGCTAGATTTATTTCGGAACAAAAAATCCAGATTTAACCAATAGACGCGCCGTCGCGCAGGCGAATGTTTTTAAGATAAATATTTTTTCTCTTTTGCGAATGGTTTTCTTTAGCTATTCTGAAATTGAGAAGCAATTCTGAAAATTCAGGGGGGGGCAAAGGTCATGCCGCCCCCCTGTATCCGCCCTTAGACTTAAATTATGCCTTTAAACTGTCCAATAAGCATGGGACACAGCAATTTTGCCGTGTAATCAGATCCATTTTACTTAATTCATACTCAACTAAGCTTTCAGTATGTACTGCAGTGATTTGAAGTTCACTGACCGAAGAAATAGTGGGGTTTAGTGGAGAGTAAATTAGTTATTTAATAAGAGTCGAGTAGAACTATTTTCTTTGTAACACCATCAAATACACTTAAATTGATATAAATTGTTCTTCCTGTTTCAGAGTTTCTGGTTATTTTACTGTAAGAAATAAGACTTATACAAACTCTACCATTCCATCACTAAGTCTCATCCTTAGCAGATGGCAGTGTTAGTGACTGTGTATTGTGTAGTTTATATTGCTTATATTCAGTTAGCGTTTATATATTCTTATTTACATAATTGAATATGTATAAACATTCCTCCTTGAACATATATTTAATTTCAAATCTTTTCTTTAGATAAATTAAGTAAACGTTTAATTTGCATACAAGCATGTGTGCAATGCTTGCCAATCTTATTGTGCAAAATGCTAATTTTAAATTACAATTCATAATTGCTATTTCAGCGTCAAACATTAATGTAAAAGCGAATACATCGTATGAGGGAAAAAATGCAGTTGAAATTTGCGTGCAAAGAAATGCTTTTATTGGCTGCAAATTTATTGCAAAGGTGGGCACTGGGCACTAGACACACTGCATACATACACTCTAACAGAGTCCTGTTTAGT
>NW_019397485.1:2421-65121 GCF_000591075.1 Eurytemora carolleeae | reverse complement strand
GGGTCGTTTTCAGACTCTAAAACAGGGTCGTTTGTTCTATGCGGGATCTGTTTTCTATATATCTATATAGCAGTTATATGAAAGTATCTATCTGTTTTCTATATATCCATATAGCAGATATATGAAAGTATCTGTCTGTTTTCTATATATCCATAAAGCAGTAATCTGAAAGTATCTATCTGTTTTCTATATATCCATAAAGCAGTTATCTGAAAGTATCTATCTGTTTTCTATATATCCATATAGCAGTTATATGAAAGTATCTGTCTGTTTTCTATATATCCATATTGCAGTTATATGAAAGTATCTATACTGTTGTAGCAGCAATAATTCGAGTCTAAATGAAACTTGAGAATGCTCGAGAATTATGAGGAAAATCCGGGAACAGGAAAACCCGGAATCCAGGAACCAGTCAGTCTCCTTCCTCAAACACGAGAACATGTACTCCTGGATATTAATATATGTTTATTTACCTATTTGGAATAAACAATAATGTATACTTGTTCTTCCTTTAAACTGTCTTCTATATATCCAACTAGCAATTAAATGAAAGTATCTATCTGTTTTCTATATATTCATATAGCAGTTATATGAAAGTATCTGTCTGTTTTCTATATATCCATATAACAGTTATCTGAAAGTATCTATCTGTTTTCTATATATCTATATAACAGTTATATGAAAGTATCTATACTGTTTTCTATATATCAGTATAGCAGTTATATGAAAGTATATATCTGTTTGCTATATATCCATATAGGAGTTATATGAAAGTATCCATCTGTTTTCTATATATCAGTATAGCAGTTATATGAAATTATATATCTGTTTTCTATATATCCATATAGGAGTTATATGAAAGTATCCATCTGTTTTCTATATATCCATATAGCAGTTATATGAAAGTATCTGTCTGTTTTCTATATATCCATATAACAGTTATCTGAAAGTATCTATCTGTTTTCTATATATCTATATAACAGTTATATGAAAGTATCTATACTGTTTTCTATATATCAATATAGCAGTTACATGAAAGATAATACTTCCGGATTTGTTTTCAAACCTCTCAATAAATCTAATCCTTAGCATTTGGTCTTAATTCTATACAGTTGTACATTGTACATAGATATCCGTGCATTATTTAACTGTTTAAGTCATCTTATGAACATCTGTTGGTTCCAATATGTGTAGAATCAAAGTGTGGGGAGGGTTAGTTTATGTTAAACTGCAGATTCTTGTAAACAATAATTTAATTTTTTGTTCCCCCCCCCCCCCTCCTGACCTAAATATATTTTTACATACCTTATTTATTATGAGGTTTTGAGTATCATCAACACCAAATTTTAAATATTTAGTAAAAATTAGTTACCACAATGTTTCATCTGAAAGAATTATGATATTTTAGTGCTTTTGTATGTCACGAGCAGCCGGGTCAATCTTTCCGGTCCCAGTTTGTACTGTATCGCCCGGACATTTGGTAACTAAAGCAGACACTCAATGACTAGCCGGTGGAACAAAGATGACGAGGTCAGACTTTAGGTTAAATTTATTTATACTGAAGGGTCAGAGGTGCGTGATGTTTAGATCACCAAAAGAAAATACATGTATATCAAATCTGTAGATAGTATATACATATATGCAATATCTAGCCGTCAAATCCCCCCGTCCCACACCACACCCTATACTAGTCCCCCATCTTTACCAAAGAGAATCTGAATTTGATGGATGTGAACAGTTTTTATTTGAATAAATAATCAGGAAATTTTAGAATCGGCTGCCATAGCGGTTTTCATACAAATCATTTGTATTTGTCACACTGTAACAGCAAGCAAAACGTACAATTCAAATTAAAAACACGCTCACTTTTTTAGTTTTAAAAAATTTAAATTATATTAAAAATGCGAAAATTTTATGCAAAAGATTTTCAGAGATCAAACATTTTCTAAATATTATATCTTTTCTTCCATATATCTCCCTCTTCTCTAAATCCACTTGACCCCCCCCCCTGCCACCCCTGAGGCCCTCTGCATTTAAATAAACTGCACACTATGCACTATGCAGGCATAATAGCTTAGATAATATTCAATACTCAATACATAGTACACAGAATACAGAATACAGAAGTTCTAACTCACAAATTCATCATAATAATCATTCAAGTTTGACAGTTCACTTACGCCTCTACCCTACAATACACCAGAATTTCATCTATTCAGACGTACGTTCTATCTAATATATCTATCTATCCATCTGTATCCTTCTAACTATCTATCTAATATATTATCCATCTGTATCTGTATATATATATATAAGATACAAACCTCAAAACCTTTGATATGTCTAACTATGAATTCTATTAGATCAAATAGTCTAAGTTTGAAATAAAATATTAAAAATTGCAAAGGGGTTGCAAAAATAAAGGATTTAGAAAATTTAAGTTCCTTTCGGAAAAAAAATCATGCATAGCATAGGAACAAAAAAAACTGTGTAATGAAGGCCATTTTCACCCTGCTATGTTTTCCGGTTTTCCCTATAAGAACTTTATATAATACTTTGCTTGTTTGTGTGTCTGTTTGCTTGTCTGTGTCCAATAAACGTCAAAGCGGCTAGACTGATGGGACCCAATTTGTGTGTACGACTTCACAGGACCCTGAGGAAGGTTTATAGATGCTTAGAATTTCAAAACTTTGTCTAGAAAATTCACGAAAACAAAATTGTAAATCCGCAAAATTTAACGATTGAGCAATGATATGAAGAAATACCTACTGAAAGCCAATAGAATGTAAAATGTCCATTTGACCGCCCATCAGGGTTATTTTAAACAAAAATAGGGCTTAATGGAGCCTACAGATAATATCATTTGCAGGGGGGGGGGGTAGTTGTAAGGGTGGAAAGGGGAGAGGGGATAAGTGGTATTTGAGCCTGGATTTAGAAGAGAAAATAACAATAATAAAAAGATAAATATGGTAAGAAATATGCTAATGGTTCCTCTCAGTTCTTATTTATGACTTTACAGGAAGGAGAACAAGATATCTAATAAACATTTTAACCTTTGATGATATGGTATATTATATTATCTAGGATGGTATTCCCGTGGCCGTAATTAAACTTTTTTAGAATTAGTATCATGTAATTATTTTGTGATTAATTGCCTAACTTTCATCAATTCAACCATTCCATAATAGATCTTTACAGTTTGTTTTTAATATTCTTAAATAAAAATTCGAAGATAATCATAAGCGTGAAATACATAAATGAACAAAATATAAAAAGCCTAAACATTTAAAATTTAAAACTTTACATATGAAGGGTTCAAGACACCATGGGTTGTAAAGATATTGGGATAAAATAATTGTCAGTTGAGTGATCAGCTGAGTGATCGCTGAGTGATCAGTACCTTTTGATTTTACTCGATCTTGCTGTAGAAAGCAACGTTATGCTGTCACAAAACTGTATAGTGGCTGCTTGGTTGTAAATTTTCAGATAGAAAATCTAAATATGTTTATTCTTGTTTATTAGATAACGATGTAAGGATTACCTCTGTTAATCGTTTATGACACCTTGTTACATCATCCAAGTTTTGTAAACATAATAAATACTTGTTTGTCTTAGATCAATCTCTGAAGGATTGAAGATAATAAATAGTCGTAATAAATTCTTTAAGCGATCATAACAAAACAGTTTACACACTGAAATCAATTCTATAGCAGGATGCTGATATGATTTTAGAAAAGAGTATGTAACAATATGTAAATAAAGACAATGCAACGAATTAAATGTGATATGTAGTTTGACTATTAGAACTAGACGAATTCAAATTTTAAGTAACAAAGGTTGCAAATATATAAGGAAAATAAAATTAGAGAATGAGAAGATTAATCAGTTGACAACATAAAGAAATATAGTACTCTGCTAGCATTTATAGATCATCTTAATTTTGGGACAGTCACTGGCATTTTAAGGGTCCCTTTATTTAAAAAGGACCATGCCTGATTTACATCCGTTCTCTAAATTTTTAAAGAGATTATCATGAATATATCATTCATTCTCTAAAATAGAGGGTTTTTAAAATTACACAGCATTCCCTTTAAGGAAAATATTATCGAAAATAAAATGCATTTCTCCAGCAGCTCAATCAATAAATCAGAATATTTTTTATCGCGGTATTGTATTTGTTGCAGATTAGGATTTAGTTCAACTACGGTTTATAAAGTTTAATATTTCAAGTATGTCAGCAGTGCAATGCAGGCTTATATAGGGTTTCATTATTATCAGATATGATACTGATATGATTTCTGATATTCTATCAGATATAAAACTATCTGCCAACTGATAATCTATCAGATATAATACTATCATCCAACTGAAAATCTATCAGATATATTACTATCAGCCAACTGATAATCTATCATATATAATACTATCAGTCAACTGATATTATATCTGATATGATACTAATAGCCAATTGATACTCTATCAGATATAATACTCAGCCGACTGATATTCTATTGGACATAATACTATCTACCAACTGATAATCTATCATATATACTAATATTAGCCAACTGATATTCTATTAGATATAATACTATCAGCCAACTGATAATCTATCATCAGTCAACTGATATTCTATAAAAAAATTGTGCACTTGGACCCCAACAGTTGTAATATATCAATTGGAAATGAGATATTTGAAAGAATTGGTAATGACTGTGTGAACAAATATTACAAAGGAATTGAGTCTTTGCCACACACTCTAATTTTTTCATCCATATATCTTTGCAACCCAATGTCATATTCCTTTAATATTCCAAACTATGAATTATGTAACATCAAACAGTCTAAGTTTAAAATATCAAAGGTTTACAGCATCAGGTTTAAAAGATATACGGATTAGAAAATTTGAGTTTGTGACAAAGACTCAATTCCTTAGTTTTTAAACTGCATATTTTCAAATTGAATTGCTATCTCGAATAAAATTGCTAGCTCAATCTTTGCTTTGTCTCAAATTAAGAATATCTTACCATCAAACATTCGTCTACTTGTTTATAGCTCTATTGTAAGGCGTCATATATTGATTATGGAATTATTACTTGGGGAGGGGTGAAAAACTCTAAACTGCAAAAAATCAGATCTTTGCAAAAAACAGGCAATCAGAGCGGTTAATAATTTATTTTAATTTATCTCTACATTAATCCCTCTGATCTCACCTGCAACAGATCACCTGACAATCTCCTTCCTTCCAATTAACTCTTTATCTACCCAAAAACATAATTTGATGTGTGTAACCAATTATGTTCATTATCGTTAACAAACTTACGGCCAACCACTAAAAACAACCTACCCTGGATAGGCAACCTAGCTATGTAGGCAGGCTTTAGGCTTCTACTGATTGAGTTTACAATCACTTCAGCACTTTGGTGTGACATCACTTATAAGAGTTATCAATAATTTTGCATAACATTTTTATTTTCAAATCACTATCCTCGTCAGCGCGCGTAGATAACTTAAATCTTAAATAGATAACTACTCGATCCTTGAGGGATAACTTGGATATAGAGTAAAACCCCTATAATAGAATAGATAACAACTTCATCTTTAGAGGAATACCTTACATATAGATATGGTAACTAGTTGATCCTTACAGGTATTGAGTAGATAACTACTTAATCCTTAGAGGGATAATTTAGATCTAGAGTAGATAACTACTTAATCCTTAGAGGAAAAACTTAAATATAAAGTAGATAACTATTTAATCCTTAGAAGAATAACTTAAATATAAAGTAGATAACTACTTGATCTTTAGAAAGACAACTTAGATCTAGAGTTTATAACTACTTGATCCTTGATGGATAACTTAGATATAGAGTAAATACAACTAGATCCTTGAGGAATAACTTAGATCTAAAGTAGATAACTACAAGAACCTTAGAGGGATAATTTAGATATAGAGTAGATAACTAATTGATCCTTGAAGGATAACTTTGATCTAGAGTAGATAACTACTTAATACTTAGGAAAATAAATTAAATATAAAGTAGATAACTTCTTGATCCTTAGAGAGATAACTTAGATCTAGAGTAGATAACTTCTTGATCCTTAGAGAAATAAATTTGATCTAGAGTAGATAACTACTCGATCCTTAGAGGGATAAGTTAGATCTAGAGTAGATAACTACCTGATCCTTAGAGGAATAACTTAAATATAGAGTAGATAACTACTTGATCCTTAGAGAGATAACTTAGATCTAGAGGAGATAACTACTGTTCCTTAGAGGGATAACTTATATCTAGAGTAGATAACTATAACTCAATCTTTAGAGTGATAACTTAGATCTAGAATAGATAACTACTCGATCCATAGAGGTACTTTTTAACAAATTAAATTTAAATTTCCAATGTGGCTTTCCCACTTAAAGAAGTGTAAAAGATTAAGGAATTAGTTGGACCGACATTGATGAATTACATTTCAAGAAAAAGTGTGCAAAAAGTTGCTTCTAAGTGCCACTGCTTGTTAAAGGGTCATTACTTATTTTCACGCCGTAATTTGAAAGCAATTCACCGTAAAGCATCTTCAATATTTAATTACAAAAACAAAATTAGTTTCTGCAAACATTGCTAAAATACTTTTAATAGTGCATTCTTGCAAACTAAACTGTATTGTGTTTTGCTAGTAATTAAAAGATTCATTGCACTTTATTTTTCTTTTATCTATTTCTAAACACGGTTGGAATTTGAAACATATCTAATCTATACATACATCATTATTTGCATTCTCTGTTCTTTACACCCCAAGATTTAACGGCCAAAAACCGTATGGCTTTATGTGATTATAACACCAGTTTTTATTTTCTTGTGATGATATGCGCTAACTCTTTGCTCGTTTTATCAATGCCATAAACAAGCTTTTTCTTATTTCTTATACAAATAGAAATACAGAATAATTAAAGCAAGGAAAATAAGTGTATTTGATGTTGTTACAAAACAAAAAGTTTTACTAGACCCTTATCAAGTCAATAATGAAGTGAAATGGGTCTGTTTACGCCGGACAGTTCCTGTGCCCCATACTTATAGAACTGTCTAAAGTCATACCTTGATTCTAAAAGTTGTCTTCCAATTTCAGAGTTTCATTGTAGTTTTATCAGTACCTTAACAGTCAACTAAATGAGGGTTAGAGGTCTGTGTAGCACAATTACTATGGTTTGTGTTCATTGAACTATTTCAAATCCAAACTTGAGTCTAATACTCAACTTTCTATTCTATTTAACAGTTTAATGAGTCTTACTGTCTATAATAGATTCTAGGTCTTGTCTTCGTTTTTGTTTAACCCTGTATTGAACGGGACACATATAATTACAACAATGCGTCTATACTCTATGCAGGTGTATTTACTAGCCTGGAATTCGGGTTAAATCTGTCCACTGCATTCTCTTCTATTCTTCTAGAGGCATTCCAAACTCGCCATTTTTGTGTTTATACAATGTATACACTCTTTCGCATTTACACGATCAAAGGGGGACATGTTATTTTTCGCGTTGATTTATTCACGATCAAATTAGACCTAGCTTTTTGTGGACCTATTTGGTCTTTTTCGGTCCAGAGAAAATACAATTGTGGACCGGAGATTGGCTAAATGAAGACCATTTAAAAAAAGAAAAATATGCAGGAATATTTTTTGTTAAAAACGTCAATGACACTATAAAAATACATCAACACTCAAAAATAGGGGGTATTAGTAATACCTATAGTAACAATTACAGAGTCTAAAAATAATTTATTTGCTTGAAATACTAACTTTAACTTTTTAACTTTAACATTATCACAACAGCTAGCCAAACAGTGGCGTAAGTATAAGTGTGGGTCTGTCCTAGAGAACGATTTTTGGTTTTTTAGATAAAATGACTCAGGATATCAAAATTGCAAAATTTCTTAATATTTGGTTAAAAAGGCAAATAGTTAATGGCTTCAAGTTATAAGTAAATGGACTCTAAGTCCCTTTTCTAAGGCTGTACTACACTCAGGGAAATTTAAATCTTAATATGAATGGAAAAAAAATCATTGATATGGAATACTTTGACATTCTTTTTGAATATGCAACAAACATTGTGACTTAGAGTTGCTCGACGTAGAATCTATCTTGAACATTATCAATCCTAAATGAAGAACTGAGAACTGTGTGCGTAGTTACATGATGTTTTTAATATTTAAACTCACATTCAAATCAAATTCATAATCTTAAACTAAATTGAACAAGGAATATGCAGCTCAGAAATGATTGTGACTGATTATTTGAGACAAAATTTTGTCCCCAAAAACAGGCTTAGACATATTTAAGACATATCTAAGCCACATGTCTTAGTTATCTTTATGGTCTAAGCCACAGTTCCAAATCATGATTTTTATCTAAGACTCATTTCTAAAACATCATATTTGTCTAAGCCCCATTTCTAAGCCAATTTTTAGTTTTAAGCCACATTTCTTCTTAGTCATCTTTATGGTCTAAGCCACGGTTCCAAGACATATTTCTAAGTCACAATTTTTGTCTAAGCCACAGCTCTAAGTCACCATTCTAAGTTACAATTCTTAGTCACAATCCCAAGTGACAATGTCCATATTCCATATCAATATATTTTACCTTATTTATTGGTCTCAAAAGTATGGTTTTGTCTTAATTCTGACTTAGAATGAAACTTAGACTAAAGTTGTGAATTAGAACTGTGACTCCATGCAGATGGTGTCTTAGACATAATTTGGTCTCAAAAGTATGACGTTCAAGTAATTGTAATTTAGAATATGTGGCAATCAATACCNAGTGCAAAATATGTTAAAGATATACTAAAAGATTTTTATTCCAAATAAAAGAATAATTTTATCAGGGAAAAGGGGGAATTTTACGACTCAAAAAGGTCGTAGTAAAATTCTACTGAAGACCACCGAAGGGATTTCATTTTAACTGGAAGTGGAGGGGTTTGAAAAAAATGCTCTTTACAATTTAAAGCTTTACACTCGGTGATTTACATTCCACTGGAGAGAATCAAATATCTTTCCAGGGGGTTTACAATTCCATTGCAGGGATTCAGATATCCTTCCTAGGGGTTTATAATTCCACTGGAAGGATTCAGATATCCTTCAAGGGGGGGCTTATAATTCCACTGGAGGGATTCAGATATCTTTCCTAGAGGTTTATAATTCCACTGGAGGGATTCAGAAATCTCTCCAGGGGTTTACAATTCCACTAGAAAGATTTGAATTCATTTTCAGGGGGTTTATAATTCTGCTGGAGGGATTCAAAAATCTTTCCAGGGGGTTTATAATTTCACTGGAGGGATTCAGATGTCCTTCCTGGGGGTTTATAATTTCAGTTGAGGGATTCAGATATTTTTCCAAGGGTTTTATAATTTCACTGGAGGGATTCAGAAATCTTTCCACAGGTTTATAATTCCATTGGAGGGATTCAGAAACCTTTCCAGGTGGTTTATAAATCCACTCGAAGGATTCAGATACCCTTCTGGGGGGGGGGATTATAATTCCACTAAAGGATTCAGAAATACTTCCTGGGGGTTTATAATTCCACTGGAGGGATTCGAATATCTTTCCAGGGGGGTTTATAATTCCACTGGAAGGATTAAGATCTAGGGGTTTATAATTCTACTGGAAGGATTAAGATATCTTTCCTATGGGTTTATAATTCCACTGTAGGGATTCAGAAATCTTTCCAGGAGGTTTATAAATCCACTGGAGGAATTCAGATATCCTTCCTGGGGGTTAATAATTATACACCCTTAGGAAGGATAACTGAATCCATCCAGTGGAATTTAAACCCCCTGGAAAGATATCTGAATCCCTCCAGTGGAATTATAAACCCCCAGGAAGGATATCTGAATCCCTCCAGTGGAATTATAAACCCCCAGGAAGGATGTCTGAATCCCTCCAGTGGAATTATAAACCCTCTGGAATGGTAACTGAATCTCTCCAGTGGAATTATAAACCCCCTGGAAAGGATAACTGAATCCCACCAGTGGAAATATAAACCCTGAGGAAAGATATCTGAATCCCTCAAGTGGAATTACAAACACCTAGGAAGGATATTTAAATCCCTCCAGTGGAAATATAAACCCCAAGAAAGGATATCTGAATCTCGCCAGTGGAATTATAAACCTCTAGGAAAGATATCTGAATCCCTCCAATAGAATTATAAACCTGTTGAAAGATTTCTGAATCCCTCCAGTGAAATTATAAAACCCCTGGAAAAATATCTAAATCCCTCCAGTGAAATTATACATACCCCTGGAAAGATTTCTGAATCCCTCCAGTGAAATTATAAACCCCCCGGAAAGATATCCTAATCCCTCCATAGAAATTATAAACACCCCTGGAAAGATTTCTGAATCCCTCCAGTGGAATTATAGACCCCAGGAAAGATATCTGAATCCCTCCAGTGGAATTATAAACACCCCTGGAGAGATTTCTGAATCCCTCCAGTGAAATCATAAACCCCCCTTGAAGGATATCTGAATCCCTAGATTGGAATTGTAAACCCGTGGAAAGATTTCTGAATCCCTCCAGTGAAATTATAAACCCTCTGGAATGGTAACTAAATCCCTGCAGTGGAATTATAAACCCCCTGGGAAGATATCTGAATTCCTCCAGTGGAATTATATACCCCCAGAATGGATATCTGAATCCCTCCAGTGGAAATTTAAACCCCCTAGAAAGGATAACTGAATCCCACTAGTGGAATTATAAACCCCTAGGAAAGATATCTGAATCCCTGAAGTGGAATTACAAACCCCTATGAAGGATATCTAAATCCCTCCAGTGGAATTATAAACCCCCAGAAAGGATATCTGAATCTCTCCAGTGGAATTACAAACCCCTAGGAAGAATATTTAAATCACTTTAGTGGAATTATAAACCCCTAGGAAGGATATCTGAATCCCTCCATTGGAATTATAAACACCCCTGGACAGATATCTGAATCCCTTCAGTGGAATTATAAACACTCCTGGAAAGATATATAAATCCCTCTAGTGAAATTATAAACCCCTAGGAAGGATGTCTGAATTCCTCCAGTGGAATTATAAACCCCCAGGAAGGATATTTGAATCTCTCCAGTGGAATTATATACCCTCAGGAAGGATATCTGAATCCCTCCAGTGGAATTATAAACCCCCTAGACAGGAAAACTGAATTCCACCAGTGGAATTTTAAACCCCTAGGAAAGATATCTAAATCCCTCCAGTGGAATCACAAACCCCTAGGAAGGATATCTAAATTCCTCCAGTGGAATTATAAACCCCTGGAAAGATTTCTGAATCCCTCCAATGGAATTATAGAAAAAAAACGAACAAGAGAACTAAAAAAAACAATTTTTTTTTTAAACGAAAGATATAAATCCTTTATGGTTGGATCAAACTTGGAAAACCGATGGGGTTTTTAGTGAATAAGCAAATTTTTCAAAACATTTTGACAAAAACTATCGTTTTTATTCTGAAAGAACGATTTTTGGAACAAATTTTTTTCAAAACGATTGGTTTCTTACTAAACAAATGATTTTTTTGACAAAGTTTAAATAAATATATTTTTTTATTTACTGAACAAATGATTTAAGTGTGGAATTTGATCTTAAACTTTACTTCTGATCAAAAAATATTTTCTGAGAATGATAAATAATGATTATGTTTCCAAGAAGTGTTGAATTTGATCTAAAAAGTGTGATCTTAATAGTGTAGAATTAGACCTAAAATGTGTAGAATTTTATAACATTTGAGATTTGAGTTTTTAAAATTTATTTTGCACTGTAAAAAATGAAGGATAATAGATTAGAATCCAAAACAGTGGTAACAAGTGAATTACCTAATTTTATGTAAAAATGTAAAAATCTGTTAATTGTTTGAATATTTAATTATAGAAAAGTTGAGTTAGAATTTTTCAGTTGCAAGTTGAAGAGGCAGAAATTGAGAAGTTTTTGGACACAAATTTGGACGTTAGAGAAAACACTTATAAACAAGTTAAAGAAAACATCACTGCAGCCCAAGAGAAAAAAAAGCAGAGTTTTTTAAAAGAAAAAATAAGGGTGTAAAGTCATTCATATTCTCCATTGAGGATATTGTCTACAAAAGAAACAATGCTAATTTAAACTGTAAAGGTGGCCAGATGGACCCAAAATGGCATGGTCCTTATAAAATCATTGACATTTATTCCAACCGAAGATGCAAGCTGTTGCATTGCAAAACCAAAAGTGTTTTAAAAACTAGGTGTGCTTGGGACCAATTAAAACCCAAGGTTAATAGCATGCTACAGCATGCCAATGATGAATTGAAATCTATGGATCTTGATCAAAGTGACCACAAGGAATCTAATGATTTATCCAATATTGATGAAAGTTATAAGGTTGAATCTATAAACAATGTCGTTAATATGAATCAAATTGATCAAAACAGTAATGTTTCTTCTTATAATCTTGCTGCAGCAAAATAAAGATTTGCCAATTTAATTGACTCTAGTGAATGGGCCACAAGTGATGAAATAGACGATTTTTCAGAACTTATAAAGAAACTCCAAAATATTTCTAGTCTGCAAAGTACTCTGGTCTATAGATATTTATCATCACATCAGATGATCAAATCAATTACATTGAATCATCCTTTCCTTCAAATTTTGAACAAAGGAGGAAATCACTGGATTATGATATCTAACATATAAGTTAATCGGGATGTTTGTACCATGGATTTTATGCCCTAGCATTAGGGCTGGGCGTGTTCCTGGTGGAACGATCGTTCTTTCCCGAGAACGAAAGGAACGATTAAGAACGATTCCATCGTTCCGAAAAAAAACGAACACTTAGAACATGTTCTTAAAAATATTGGAATGATTAGTAAAAGAACAGAACGGAACAGGAATTGCTTGAAAAGAACGGTTAAAATCAATAACGTGCTCTTATTATCAAGAACTTGTTCTAAGTTGGGAACGCATTTTAAATCACGAATGTAGTCTAAATCCTCTAGAAATAGTTAAAGATTTTTTTTATTACATCACCCTCCCCCCATTTTAAACCCCCCATACCCCAACCTTCCCCGGTCTCTGCTAAACTGACTAAACAGCAGGTATCATACATACATATTAAGGATATTAGCAGTCCCGCCCCTCCCCCCCGCTCTCACAAAATTATACATTGCTCAGAATTATCTAAGCTTGTTCTTTTAACCCTAAATTTAAAGTATATAATTAAAAGTATTATTTACGGTCATGAGGAACTTTTTATTAAAAAGTTGAAATTTTTTTACTTTTTAACCAACTCTTTTCTATAAAACTTTTATCTTTGATGTAATTGTTCATTACTAAGAACTGAACGGGGGATGGAAACGTTCTTGATTAAGAACAGAACAAGAGGGATGCAATCGTTCTTCAACTAGGAACGCTAAAAACGGAACAGAACGGGAAGACTTTTCTTCTACTCAGAACGGAATGATAAAAAAATGAGGAACGAGAACGGAACATTTTCAAAAAAGTCGGAACGTGCCCAGCCCTACCTAGCATACTGTGTGTCGCTAGAATGCAATGTAGACCCACGGGCTGAAGATTATATGTCTGATCAGTTAAGGCGTCATGCTTATACCTGCATAAGTCATGGGAAAATTCAAAGATTTCCTAAAAGATCAACATTACGCAAACACCAAGGTTATTTACGGGAATACCAGATAGATATTAATTGTCTTTGACATATGCCCAATCAAAAAAAATGTGATCATTTGTCCAACATGTTATGATCATTTTCATTCTGAATGCATTTCTTTTAGTTCTACAGGAATTAAAATTCTATCCATGATTTTTATTTCTTTAATCCTTAAATTAAAATGAGTGGTATATAGGAGGAACGTATTTGGTGCTCATGTAAATGATGAAATTAGACATTGATTGGCAATTTCTCAACCCTTTTTTACACATTGCCTAAAAATTCATTAATTCAGTGAAGAAGAAAAAACTACATAATATGATTTTCTAGCGTGGATCGTGGAGGTTGGGGAATACGACTTTTACTTCCTCTAAGTGCTACAGTTTGGACGTCTTTTCGCCAGCTAGGCAGCGCGAACCGCCCAGCAAGCAATCCGAGGTCCTCACTAAAACACTCAATCGGTAGTAGCGACGGGCGGTGTGTACAAAGGGCAGGGACGTAATCCAGCACGCTCCTGGGTTCAGAAAAGTTTGGCCCGTACTCTAGGCAGGGCCAGTGCGACGGTCTTGCTTAAGCTTAAGCCTGTGTATAATTGCACCCCGCAACCCCCAGGTTTACGTATGTAAAGCAATCCTGGGTTCAGAAAAGATTGGCCGAACGCCTTTTAGAAGATATATATCCCTAGGGAATTAAAGATTTTTAGACTTAGTTTGAGTATTGTGAGCAAGATATTTTTCTGATGGGAGGAGGGGATTGTTGGTAGAATTTACTCAAATATTTATTTCTTCATTTATTTTCCTGAATTCAGATTCAGAGAAACTTTATGGAAAAAATTAAATCATTGCTCTTCATTTAAATTTTGGAAGCACTGGAAAGAGATCATTTTGTAAGAAGGGGGGTTATATCACTTATAAAAATATATTCCCATGATTAATTTTACTATGCTTATAAAACCAGAAGAAATTCTGAGGCGAAGCATTTTTCTACTACAACTAAAATTAATTATGAACATTTTTTTCTTCCAAACTGAAACCTATGCATAACTTAATTTCTGAAATAATCAAATTTTATATTCCTGTAGAACCTTTTCACCCTAATTGTATTGGTTGACCCAATTTACATTTTAAACTTTAATTTAAAATATATGTACAATATTGTGTTAATTGTGTAGCCTTGATATCACTTAAGCCTTAATCAAGGATATTGTTCAAGGGTTACTTTGAACTATGAACAATGAAATGATCATTTTGATCAATCAATCAACTTTCTTTTGACCTTAAAGATTACCAGATTTGACTTCAGAAAAATATTCATTGTTTCTCTCGACGACCCTAATAACTAAGTAACAATTGTTTTCAGTTGTTGTGTTTCAAGCTTAAATTTTTTATTTAATATACTGCAGGGTAAATTAAAAAAAAAGTTTTAAAAATTTTGTCTTCTGAAAGAAATTTTCTTAATGAAACTGTCATGGCGTGGTATATTTGCAATGTTTTGGAATTTTTTTTGGAAAATAACATGGTACCACAAAAAAATATGCAAAATGTTTTTCTGGTCAAATTTGAAAGGAACGTGATGATGGAAAGCAAAAAAGTAATCATAGATAATTTTATCCAATCCCAAAATCTCATTAAGATCGGTCAGATCAATTGATCCCCAAAATTTAATAAAATAGATCCAATGTATTGTTTATTTGATCATACGTTTTTTGGCTCACCCTGTATAGAAAATTGTTTATTTCTAGTTCTAAAATATAAAAACTGTAGAGTTTTTAAAAAACTAATCTTAAGTCATGCATTGTTTTTCCTATTGAAGCTTAATATGTCTTAATTATTATGTTTATTGAAACACTCTGTTCAATAAATAGCTAAGTTTATTCCAGACACTGATTAAATTTAAGGAACGTCAAAAACGTTTGTGCGTGTTTAAACCTATATTCTGGTTCTTCTGTCTCCTCTGAAATCCCAACCTGGTTTTACTACAATACAGGGTTACCCTTAACTATTGACTATTGCAGTAACTAATTCAGATTTCTTTCAATTGTATTACCCTCCAGCTGTAATTTTTTTTCTTTCTTGGCTTAATCAATAAAGTCACTTTTTAAGGACTATATGATAGAAATCTTAAATCATCCTTTTGGACACTAAGTTAATCAGTTCCAGGTTGTAATTAAAGTCTTATCCTATGTGGGTAGTAAAAGATTACTAATTCTTACTCTAAACCTGGTTCTCCACTCTCTTGAGTTCCCATAGCATAGTTGTTTATTACTATTATCATTATAACTAAGTCATTTTTACTCCTATTACATGTACATTGAAAAGGGTTACCCCAAAGGATGATACATCAGAGACAACTGTACAGTATTTATTCAGTCTTTTAATGGTTCCCTGGGTCTGAAACCTTGTTTATCTTTTAGTAGGATCCAGAAACCAGACAAAGTTGAATGATCCACGACAACTAAGTTAAAACTATTCATTACATTTGGTTACTGTTTACCTTTTCTAAATCTATGTTTATCAATTAGTTTGGAAATCAAACATACTTTTTAGTTCAATCGTTTTCGGCTCATGAATTTTTAAACTAATGATGAGAAAATGTTGGCACAAGAGCTGTCCTTTTGCATCAATTTGTTAATTCTGTCATTTTGAAGTTTTTGATTCACAAAGATATAAAGAAAAGATGATTTAGGGTTATGTAAATATAAAAGTTTAGTTGTTGAACTAAGTTAGAAGAATAATTTGTATAAAGTGGTTGTTTCTCTTTCCTTACAAAACACTCAACAATAAGAGGCATAATCACTTAATACACCATTGAAAGACGATAAATATGGCAAAATCTTAATTTCAAACATCAGAACATTACAATTGAAATTTAAGGTTGTCATTATAGTCTTATCCTTTAAGGGTAACCTTGTAATAGCAAAAACTAGAAATCTCTCCCTCTTCACATATGTGTACGATTATGAACCTACTGCACAGTTGCACTTCAAAGACAGATTTAAGCAGTTTAAAAATACATCTATTTATGAGATCTATTTTCATGGTTGACTTAAGTTTTATTTGTAACGGCAACATTATAAAAAATATGACAGAGAACCAATATTGTAAACACAAGCCAGGATATCCAAAGAGCGAGTACCAAATATATGAGATCATCCTAAAGCTCAACGCCAAGGAATGTTAATAATTTTCAAAGAATTCTGCATTTCTTACACAACATTTTTTATGTATAGCCTAAAACAATTTTTAAAAATGATTCACGAGGCGGCCCCCCTGGAAAAATTTGGGACAATCCTTTTGATTTTTATGAATGGATTTTAAACTATTATTCCCCCTGTGGCTCCACTTAATTTAAGTAAGAAGTAAATCAAGGTTTCTTCCACGTTTCCCTTTCACTAGGAAATGTACTAGGGATTAGGCTTAAATTTACCAAAATACATTTGCAAAATTCCAAGGGGTTTCAATTCCCCCCCACCCCTTGCAAATTTGGTAACTCTTTTAAAATTTTCTTTTTAATCCAAATTTTGATTAATTGAGCACAAACCAATATGTCGGACAATTAAATGACGAATTCTTAAAGCTACATGGTCTTCATTTAATATTACAAATTATTACAAATTATGAATCAAAGTCCAAAATCTAAGAAACATTTTTTATCTGAAATTTCAAAATTAGAAATTATATATATACACTTCAAATATACACTATGCTATAATGTGAGTACTAAAGTAATTAACTACACATTATAAGTCTTAATAGTTGAAAGTATCAAAATCTTAACAATTAACTTGAGTAAACTAAGTTGTAACATCCATCCCTAATGTTAAAGTTTGATTTTTACTGTCTGTCGCTCAGCTAAACTTGATTGATTCTTAATCTCAAATACAAGAAATACTTTCGCTTAATCTATTGTTTACATTCACAGAATTTTGCGCGAATGCTGCGGAAAATTTGCTGCGTAGAGTCTACCATTATTTAACATTTACCCAGAATTAACACCACACCAGACTCAATCTCTGACTCTACTACTAGGAGGTGTTCTAGAGTAAAGATGATCTTAGGACTTCATCCTAAATTTCTTCTTGCTGGAGATTCCAAGATTAAAATCACGGTCGCACCATTCACTAATGTAGAAGAACTGGGTGACCCTCATAAACGCTTGTTTAATCTGAGATTGTCTGGTCTGAATGCTCAAGGGTCGGAGAATATTTTTGGTATGTGAAAGAAGAGGTAGCATGTCAGCATGTCAGGTCGAACCATGATAACGTTATGGAGGCTGTATTTGCAACTGCAGTTCTCCACAATTTATTCGTTCATTGGAATGAACCTGAGCCACTTATGGATGTGAGAATGAGATACCTGATGAGTTCCTCAACTTTAACCAGGGACAGGTTCATGTGGTTGATGATCTTGACTGTGCTGCTGTTGGTGCTGAAGGAGAAATTGTCAGGAATAGGCTACTGGCTAATGCCCCCTCCAACTTCTGATGAGAATTAGATGCTTTGTCAAACTTCTTAAGTGGTCAAAGGTTGTTGTAAAGATGAGGCAAGGATGATCTTCGACAGGGTAACCACTCTGTAATGAGCTTAGTAAATTTGACAGGGGTATATATTTTCCAGAGGTGCATAAGTTAAATGAGTTTTGACATTGATTTGGAAAATGCATCCCCTGGCAAAATTGCTGAACCAGTCCCAAGCCTGGCAATCAATCACATAAAATTTATTTGTTATCAATTGTAAAAAAATTATTTTTATTGCTGAAAATGAAAATTCAATTTTCAAACACAATTTATGGTGATAAATAAAATTCAGAGGGCGGCCAATCTAACATGTTTTACTATTAAATGTGTTATAATTTAATTATCAATTATTAGAATGTATAATTATTTACAGGGTGAATGTGAAAATGTAATGGAAATCTGCCATTACTGCAAAATTTTGGGACACCATTAATTTTGGGACACCATTAATTCGTCACATTTAATTGCTGTAAGATATGTAAACATGACAACAAAAAACGCCTTTTTGTTACTTTCAAGCAACCATTTAAATGCATTTGTTCTCTCGCTAGATTAAATTCAGAAATAAGATTAACATTCATCATTTTAGCTAACAGTATTTAAAGAACATTAATTTCCTACATTTATGTTCAGCTCCTACTTTTAGCACACTACTGCAAAGTTCTTTTGGGACACCCTGCACTTGTGACATTTGATTGTTGTGTAAAATGTAAACATGATAAAAAATGTATTTTTGGTTACTTTTAATTAATCATTTAAATTTTTTCTCTCACTAAATAAATCTTCGAAATAAGAGTAACTTTTTCATTTTATCTGTTAGTATTTTTACATTCAGTTCCTACTTGTATGTGTACCTAAAATAAATACCAGAATTAAAAACATTTTTGTAATTATTAATTTGATTTGTAGTTAAAAAAAAACAAGAGGAAAAGACAGTTTTATTTTGATTTTAAAAGACACAAATTCATATGTTTTCATAATATATTGTTTAATTTTTAATTTAAAATTTTAACGAACACAATGTTTAAAGCTAAATGCGAGTACAGTTCAACAGCTCAATGTTGGAGATCAATTTCATAGCTGAATATTTTCAAGTACAGTTTAACAGTTCAATATTAGAGATTATTTTTTTTTTTTTGCTGAAAATGGAAAGTTAAAGATAATAATTAAATTGAATATTTTTGATGTCATAACAATTTAAGAAAATAAAATAAATCTGTGAATTGTCAAATGAAATGAAAATCAAAACAAAAACAAAAACAAAAAACTTGTATCAATGACTCAATAATATAGATAATTTCTAAATATACATAGGTAATATATGATTAGCCAGTCAATCTTCATACATCCAATGTTAAGATGTTGATTGAAGAGAAAAAGAACCAGGTTTACTTCTTAAGAGATTTACCAATCCTTGTGCGAGATGACAAGATGTGCCTAAACAGAGTATTGCCTGGGTTTACTCGCATTGATCAGTCTGGACTTCATCCAATCTCCTATTTTCTTAGGAGAATCGTTGTAAGTTTTAATCCAAACCACAACATTGTCAGGGATGGTGTTCACCTCTTGTATTCTAAGCCTTAACCCTATCCCCGCTGGGGTACTTGAAAACCAGGATACGCTGGGGGGGGGGTCAATTTGACCCCCCCCTCTAAATCCCATGTTTTATGTCCAAATATGACAAATGATACATCATTAGAAAGCTCTTGTGCTCTACTTTTAGAATCTGCAAAAAAATTTGCAAATTTGCGAAAATTGAATTTTTTATCGCAAAATCCAGTTTTATAGTAAAAATGTTTGCAAAAAAAAATTTGTCCAAAAAATGACAAATTATACATTTTTGAAAAGCCCTTGACCATGCCATTTCAAATATGCAAAAATTTTTGCAAAATTTTAAATAACCTGATTTTTAATCAAGAAAAACTAAAAATGTGCAAATTTCCTTTGACAGGTTTTTTGCAAAAAATTTGCAATTTTTTTTTCGCAAAACTTGTGCAATCCGTTTCCTTATGTCATAGGGTTTCCAAAAAGGTAAATTTGATCAAAATCTGACAAGTGAAAGTGGGTCAAAACAAAGATTTAGTTTGCTACAGGCAAAAGCAGTCATTCAGGCAGTGTGCCTGAGGACTCAGGCAGTTAGTATTAAAGCCCGGTTTTAGGCCTAAAGGGAGGGCTTTGGGTATGTAAGAAAAGTCAGAAAATTTCAACAGCCTCAGACCAATACTTTTTGAGTTATGTAGAAAAAACTACAGGGGGGGGTCAAATTGACCCCCCCCCAGCGGGAATAGGGTTAAGGCCTTTGCTGTGGTAGCTTAATGACTCTGCTCTGGTCATCGTCTAGCTGGACTCCTGTCTTAAGGGCACCAGTTGCCATGATGCACATGCGGCAAATCAAACATCACTTCAAGCGATGCTATTGGAGACGAATCGACTATTGCATGAACATGGATTGCCCAATAATGCGCCCGTGGTATGGATATAGTTGTGCATTATAGCATGTTCAGTGATTGACAGATCGCTCTTAATTACAATACCCATGGCCTTACAGTATGGAAAAACTACCAATATTCCCAATATCAGTGGTAATCATATGCATCTTCAATACTGAATCAGCAATAGTAGTATTCTGAATCCACTTGATCGGATCCCTGGAAAACAACTCCGTAATGAAACAAAAGTCCCTGTAACCTCCCATGTCTTTCCATTGTGTAGTCACGGAGCCGAATCTTAGCAGTTGATCATCTGTTTCTTTCAAGAAGAGGAACCAATCATATGCTGCGAGAAGATCATCTAACTTAGATACATCCATACTACTCATCCTAACATAATGGCTCCATCCGGTTTTCATCTTTCATGAGGTCTTGGTGGGCTTGATTCTCTCCCGACTAGAATCTTATAGAGAACATTATGTTCATGAGAATATCTTTTCTCATGGGTTGCTGCATTTCTAACTACATTTACAGCAGGCAGCTGATAGAGAGACAATGGAGTGATTGTGGTTCCTCTCTGTATCTTACATCCAGGCACATGTGTCCTTAACTTTGATTTACAAAAAAAGTTCCTAAGTTACAAAATATTTTTTGTTCATATACATCCAGAGATGAAATCCTGTAAGTTTCAAAATCCTAGCTGTACGTCCTGAGAATTTAAGCCAATATTTAAAGTTTTTGCTTAAACTGTTATACGCTGTCATATGTATATTTTAAACGATCATCACAAATGCTTTAATAATTGTTACAGTCCTTTTCTGGATCCTTAAAACATATATCTAGACCTTTGAAAAGTCAAAATCAGGCTAGAAACAGGACATTTAGACCCCTAAATGTTAAATCTTTGCTCTCCTCACAATTTAAAACATAAGTAACAAAAAAATGTTTATTTGTGTCTGGAATTGTAAACAACACACTTAAGATTGTTAGAATACTCCTTGTTGATCATCTCCCTCTTGTAACCTGCTACAGTCCAATGCTTGGAAAAGTCTGTGAATGGCCTCTGAGGCCTGTTCAGAGTGATGCCTACTCCTAGTCCATCATTTTGATGCACAAAGAAGACCTCTATGTGGTCGAGGACAGCATGGACTTTGGGGGTGACACTGATTCCCAAGAATTTGTAGGATGCCACTTCACTTCCTTTTTTGATGTTTTTGATGGTCTTGAAGTCTTTGAGAACTTTGACAACCTGTTGAACTTCATTGTTTACTTTAGGTACAATCTTCACCAACTTATCAAACAGAGCTCAGCAAGATTTTGCAAGAGTTTTTGCATTGAATTCTCCTCCATGAAGTTTGGGTCTCATAAATGCACACTCTGTTGACTAGTCTTCTGCAGTGTTGGTATTTCCTGGAATCTGATTTAAAATATCATTTAGATGATCAAATAGTCTGTTTACAATTCCGAGTAGCAGATGGAGCTCTATTGCACAGTGGTACGAACATGAGTAAAATTAGCAAAACTATTTACGCATTTATAATATGCAAGTTACACATGTAATTAGGGGTTTTTAGGGCCAAGGATTTCAAATCCGATCTCAAATTTTAGAAAAGTGCATAAATGTAGTGCGCAGGCGCCTGCGTTTTTCAGAAAAATGTCAAAAAAGCATCATGCATATCAAATTATGTTTTTTGGGTCAAGGAATGCAAATATGAAGTTCAAACATCTGTTTCTGTGTGTTGCGCGCTTGTGTGTTAGAATTTCTACTTTTTTATTATAAAAGCATGTATACATCAAAATAGATGTTTTTTGGGTTAATAAATTCAATTATGAAGCTGAGATGGTTGTGTCTGAATGCGTTTGGCAAAAATCAATAGTTTGCAAAGTTATAAATTAATTCTCCTGCAAATTTCAAAGTCATTTATAACTTCTCTATAATTGGAGACTTTGCTTCTGATCCAACCCAGCTGGAAAATTTCTCTCGATCGGAATTCCGATTTCTGACTTGAGGAATTCCGTCGTAGGAATGAAATCGCTCCGATTTTCCATTCCGATCTGTTCCGATCGTACATAAAGCGGAGATCGATAGCGCAAACAGGTCGGATGAACCGATCGGTCTAATGATCGGTAGACCGACACCTGTAGAGAAAAAGGACAAGTTTTATGTGGCAGTTTTGAAACTCCCATGAACGGATGATTTAAAGTCCTTTCTTCAGACGGACTGATAAATTAGTTTTGATCCGACGATGGAGTCAAACTCCGACAGCAAACAATTGCGGACTAAAAAAAGACAGCTTTTAATCATCGGATGCCGGAGCTCCACAAAACGCCATTTGCGTATGAAAAAAAGAGTTCCGATCACAGTAGAAAATAAGAAAACGGTGGAAAGAAAAAATAATTTTCCAGCTGGGAAACATTGTAGGAAAAGTGTTTCAAGTCCTCTCATCATAAACAAAAAAGAGTATTTCTTTGTAGGTTGACATTGTTATTGATCAAACCAACATCTGATGACTTTTAGATCTAGTAAACCTTAATATGAAGTTTTTAAATTCATGTTTATTTCAAAATCTTTAATTCAAGTTTTAATTGAATGTCTTGAATTTGTGTAAGATCAAAACTGAGATAAATTCCTTAGGGTGATGATGGTGGCCCCAGCAGAATGTCGGAACCCGACAAGGAAATTTCGGAAGCTGAAGCTATCAGGACGGAACCGGACAATTTATAATTGTAGCCTGACATGAGAGGGGCCTATACATGTCAGGTTTGGAGACACTCAGTCAGTCGGAAGAGAGCAACGCAGAAGGAAACTAAAACAAGATCTTCAGTGACCAAGCAGACTATGTTTTTTAAACTTGAAAGTTCTTTCTTCAAAATTTTTATATGCAAAACTCATTATGAATACCTCAAAAGTCATGTGAAAATAGGTGAATATACTTATGACACACAAAATCTTTCTGCAAACATTAATTATCTGCATTTTGTAAAATTCTTAAACGCTCATTTCTTACTCATTATGCCAAATTGCCCTGATATAACTATTAAAAAAACTTTGCAATATTTAAATTCTTCTATTAATTATTTCAATTTCAGAATTAATGTGACCAAACAAGGAATTGACAGAATTAAACACCAAGAGAAGATCGGAAGCTGATACAATCTAATCGGAGCCTGAAAAAATGATGTCGGAGCTCTACAATCAAGAATTGATGCCCGACGCAAAAGAAATCTATACATAAACCAGGCCTTTGGATACCCATTCAGTAGAAGGAGAACTACGCTAATAGAAACATCTAAAATGAAATCATGAACAACAAAGCAGGTTACATTTTTAGTATGAATAACTTTTTATTTTTAACTTTAAGTAAAGATGAATATCTCAGGGTTTATGCAAACATATATGAATGTATGTATGATTCGCTAAATTTTTATGCAAGAATTAATAAAAATCAAAGAATTATAAGTGTTAATCTTGATTTCACTATGGAAAACTTTATTGTTAAAATTATCAAAAAAATCTTTCAATTGGTTTTTAATTACTCTAATTACAAAACTTGTGGGACTAGACAAGGAATGCTAACAAATAAATTTTTAGGAATCGGATCATGGAAAAGATGAAGATCACACTTATGTAAATTGGATTGGGCCCAACAGGATAACTTTGGAACCCGACAAATGAACATCGGAACCTGACACAGATACATCAGAAACCCAAAAGAGATTCTTGGAGGTTAGGATACCCTTATCGGACCAAAAGAGCCATTTTTTTCTATAAATTGGTCCCAAATGGTCCAAAACGGATTTTTTACTAAAGCACTTTTGCTCTAAGAGCACTCGGAGCAGGTGAAGAGCCTATCTCTGTGCAAAGTCACTACGAGCTGACCTAAAGTATTAAAGAAATGAGAGAGCTTCACGGCATGGGATTCATCTTTAGATGGTGTACCTTTAAATGCCTATATCTCTGGAGCGAATAGAGATATTTAAGAAATTTAAAATGTCAAAGGTAGGTACAGATGAATATTATAGAAACCAAGCTAATGGGTCACCGTCCAAAGACTATTAAAAGGTTCGAAACCATGGGTAACATCCTTGCTTTAGGGACTCACTGTGGCCCATCTTAATTTACTATTTATTTCGAAATTTTATTGCACAGAGATACAAGTGTTAAAGATAGAGTAGTCTGGGAGACTTCAACGCATGTAGAACAAGAAGTCTGATTTGACCAAGCTATCTTTAAACGGCTGTATCTCTGGAACTTATAGAGATCTTCAAGAAATTTCAAAACTCACAGGTATGGGAGGTGAGGGGCAAGGGAAAGGGGTGAGGAGATACAAGGTACCTACCTAAACTACCTAACTAGCTATTTGTAAATAATAATGATCACCTGATAGAAGACTGATCTAGAACTCCAAGAAGTCCAGTGCTGGCTTAACCCTTTTGCTAGGTTGAGGAGAGGCTGTCCTTTGATCTGGGGTTGGGGGCACGGCCTCATCATCTGACGGCATCTCATCACTAGATGATGGTTCACATGGAGCTGCAATCCGTTTCAAACGCTTAGGTCTTTCAGCTTCTGAATGTTTGCCACCTTGCTTTTGAGCTACAAACAAAATCCCATGAGAATTGGCAAGGATAAGGGATTCCCTCAACTTCTGTGTGAATTGTTTTACAGTGTTACACTTTGGTAGAAAACCAAGACTAAGGATTTCAGCTTCGGATCACGATCCACAACCGAGGATAAAAATATCCCAGTCTGCCCCCTTACTTCTTCCGCCCAGATTAATTGTCATTCCGGTTTGCATAGTCTTCGTATAGGTCAAGTCGTTTAGAAGTAATACCTTCATTAATAGATAATTCTTTATCTCAGACGGGATAAACTGTCTAGCATGGGTACCTGGTTTAGTTCTCATCTTTTCTGTCTTGCATTCTTGTATCCTTTGGAGATGCCTTTGGCAGGCAATGTGGAGTTCATCATCAATATGGGCAGCTTCATGTGACTCCAGATTGGGACCCTCAGGGTCATCTTGGTGAATCATTGCAACACCTTCATTGAAGGCACCTTGCCTTTCAATGAGGTAGTTTGATTCCACAACTTCTGCACTATAAGCATGTACAGACTTGTACAGGGCTGGAAGTTTTTCAATAGGGGCGATAGCATCCAGTTTACTTGCTTGGATCTTGCGGCAAACCTCAGTTTTAGATTCTCTGGAAAACCCATAATCTAAATGTTCTTGATTATCAACCTTGTCTATTTAAAGAGTTTCATTAAATATCAAGATAAAACATGTATTTCTAAACCTAAAAAAAATTGTATCTTATAACCTCGGGAACTGTATATGTTCTTTAAAACGAGGGCTCCTCCTATCCCTTTCTGGATACTGTGATCATAAAGGGTCTTTTTTCTCTCTCCTTCATTAACACCAACAATATCCCGTAAAAACCCCACTTCTACCTACATCCCCCCCCCCTTCTACTACAACCCCTGAACCTTGTTTAATTGGAGCCCCTCCAGGTCAAAGAATCACAACCTCTAGCGCTGAAGAAACTCCAACTCTTGCTCCTGAAAACACTACTGGATACTACAAGATGAAAGTGCAACATGCCAAATTATATGTAAGTACTAAAATAACACGTTTATTTTTAAGAAATTTTTTTAGAGAGGACATATTTTTGATGAAATATATTAAAAAAGAAGGAATTTTTTCATCCTATTTGTTACTTTTCCCAAAAGATATATTAATTTTCCCTTAAAATCATTAATTTTCCCCAATTCAGTGGGAACAAAGTTGTATCTTGTCATAATATTGTTTTTGTTTACAAACTTGAATGCGAACTGAAGTTTAAAAAGCATGCCGCAGAGCAAATGGGAATAGCTCTACCACCAACACCACCAAACATGTTTATCTATTCTTCTGATAGGAATGTTATTTTTGATTTTTATGAAATTGTTTTCAAGAAATTTATTTCAGGGCTTTGGGGTAATTTTCTACAAATGCACTTATATTTATCTTGAAATAGTAATGTATGTTACATAAAGAAACCAATGAATTTTCATCTGAATGTGCAGTCACATGCACTTTAAATATACATCAGGAATATTTTTTAAAATTTGTTTCTTAATTTAATTTTTTTAATATAATATTCAAAAATTATGTTTATTTGAAATTTTATTAAGTTTATTGTAAGAGATATGTTTTTTCAACAAATGAAATTTGAAAAATTACAAAAATGTTGTAAAAACATATTCTTTCATTGTTGTTTAAAAATTAACTTATTTTAACATTGATTAGTAATTTTGTTTAATATTCAAAAATTGTATTCTGATGTCAAATGTAATAAAGAAAGTTTGTATATCTCAAGCAAAAAATATTTCAAAATCTATCAATGAGACGTGAGTAAGAGTCCTTACCGAGTGGGGGAAGGGGGTGGGTCACCTCAATCACTGGCTATTAAAAAAAATATATTTGTTCAGTTGGTTGTTGACAAATTACTCATCGTCCATGCCATTGATAATCAATTTTGTACATGACCACTAATTTTCATCCAAACTATCATTATTTTTTTTGTATTGTTTAGGGTTAAGCTTGGTTAAGACAGCTTCTGGGCCGAGTGCTGTGGGTAGGACAGGCTAGGGGGCCGAGAGCAGCGGCTGACCCATCCCCCCCTCATATCAATTTTGTACAAGGATCTTCGAGAAAGTGTTCAACTTAACCTAAAATAACAAAAATTATTGGTTTAATTTATTGGTTTCAGAATGAAAAGAAAAAGAAGTGAAGAGGATCGAGAAGACAAACTTCATAACTTTATATGGAAAAGAGAGGTAAACAAATATTTATGAAACTAAAACATAATCCTGAAATCTTTTGCTAAAATTTCATATAAAATTATAGGGAGTGGGGAGGGGGGCCGGGAGTTAAAATTTCTTATAGAATTCAATCATGTTGATAAATATTTGAAAAACATTAAATTCAACAGTTTTTCTTTTACCCTTGTGGCACCAGCACCAGTTACACCTTATTTTTAAGATCTTTAGATCTTTAGTTCAGTCAGAAGTTCCTTCAGATTCTATTGAGGTATAAATTAACAGCCCCATCCCATGCCCCCCTTCCATGCCCCTTCCCATGGCCCCTTTCAAGTCTGCCTCTCTCCAGGGGTGTCTATTTTTTCGAAAAATCTACTCCCCCCCCTTCTGTTGAAAATATTTTACAATATCGTGGGTTTATCTAGGTGAGCTCTTCTCTTTGTACAGTGTAAAAAAACATCGAAAAGTTTGGGGATGACATACAGTTTAACCCAAACCATTGGATGAATTGAAAGAATTTATAAAATGTTGTATTCTAAACCTACTCATAATGGAATGCTGCAGATATTTAAAGTTTTAGTTGAATAATTATGTTAATCTCTCTAAAACTGTTTCCGCATATTTCATGGCTATTTATTTATTTTTCAAATTACTGAGATTTAGGTAAAACAGTATAAAATCATTGCAAAATTGTCAAGACAACATTTGAAAAGTTCTTTCGATGTCTATAAAGTTCTGGGTTATACTGTATAAAAATGTTTAAGAAAGAGGATGAATAAAAAGAGTTAAGACGGAGAAAAAGAACAGTGATGGAGGAGAAAGCCAGTAGGAATACAGGAGTTAGGACGGAGAAATAGAACAGGGATGGATGAGAGAGCTGGTATAGATACAGGAGTTAGTATGGAGAAATAGAACAGGGATGGATGAGAGAGCTGGTATAGATACAGGAGTTAGGACAGTGAAATAAAACAGTGATGGATGATAGAGCTGGTAGGCATACAGGAGTTAGGAAGGAGAAATAGAACAGGGAGGGAGGAGAGAGCTGGTATGGATACAGGAGTTAGGACGGAGAAATTTTAGAAATGTTGATCATTCTTAAACCTTCCCTGGGGTCACGCGAGGTGCCACAAAAAAATTAAATCTCGTGCTTTTGTTATTATGCTTAATAGAACACTTTTTTAACTGAAAAATATTTAAGATATTTCTATCAAAAGCTCTGTTTAGATTAAAATAGAAATTAAATAAACTATTGTAATTCAGTTCTGCATTCTTAAAAAGCTTATCATAATCATTAACTAAGTACAGACTTCAGGAATAAATTTTTTTATAGTCGTCAATATCACACTGAATCACACGGATCTCAGGTACATAAGTGCAAATTTTAACATTTATACCGAATTTTGTACATATAATAACGATACTGTTGATAGTTGCATAACAGTAGTACATGGACAAGATAGCTGTCACAATTTATTTAACTGATACTCTTACTGAGACTCAGATAACGATTCAAGATATATTTACTCATGCTGATTCATCAGCGAGGGGCAGAAGGGCCGGCCTGTGGATCATCCATGGTTCTGTCCTCCTCCTCAGTGTCACCTAATTCAATGTCCTCATCTGAGGTGAGCGGGGCAGTAGGATCACTTGTTCTCCTCTTGCTAGACCTAACCCCAGGAGGCGATTCTCCCCTGGACCTCTTCTGACCACGTGTCACTCTTGTCACAGCCCCACCGAGAGACTTGTATGCGTGGTCAAACTTTCCTTCAGATTCAGCCCTGTCCACATTGAACAATGTCATCATCTGAACATAATCAGCTTTGCTGATGGTGAGGGCAGTATCGCTAGCCCCTATGAGTTCCTTCACCTCCTTGGTGACCTCAAGTACTTTGTCTTTAGTCACCTTGCATAGTTCATCAAACTCAGCTGAGTATCCGTGATGCGTTTGGTAGCGTGGCTCTGGCCTGCCGTTTCGATTCTTAATCGTGATCAGGGGAGATGCAGTCATCGTACTTGAAGAGGCCTTATGGAATAAGAAGGAGCCGATCAAGCCCAGGGGAACAGCTATCTGCATGACTCTAGTCTTGTCCCCCCTATGGGTGAGGAACATTCTGCCCTCATGGTTTCGCATCCTCGGGTCGACAGATTTGCTCCTCTTAGCATCCTGGACATCATCCAAGAACTTCTGGTATTCGATTGCGCAGTTCATTGCATCCTCAAAATCGGGTGCCACGAGCCACAACATGTTCCTATGATAGAGCTTGATGGCCGAGAACAGGAGTGCGGCTTTAGCCATACCTGCAGGCGCAGCATCACAGCGCAGTTTCATGTCCTCAGCCAGCCTTGCAGTGTCAATGGGGCTGCCACTCGGATGCGCTGCTACCCGGACCCCGGTTCTCATCCCCATCATGTTCATACATAGATGAGTGCTAACCCAGTGCCCAACCTCCCAAATCGCGTCCTTAGCTGTCTCAGTTATCAAGGTCTCTGTTCCCTGCATCATGGGGCACGAATTCATTGCCATCTTGTTAATAAACGTCGTGGCATGCCCTTGTCCAACATGGTGGTTAGTTGTGAACCAGTTAAACTTAGAGGCAATAATGAGAGTTAGAGCTCTACCTGCGTTCTCCGATGTGCAGTATGTCTTAAGCCAACCGTCACCTGTCTGAGACTCAATGGCTATCCGCATCGCCTCGTCCATCTCAGACTGCTCCATGTCCCGAGTATCCTGCGCATGATCATCGAACCCATAATAAGACTCCCAACCTTCATCCCTGCGGCCAATCAGGGGGTACTGGGGATCAGAGGTGTCAGTTTCTGATAGGTAGCCCTCAGGAACCCGGGTCGCAATTTTCCCTTTAAGAGTGACCCTGCCACCATTGATGCTGATTAGGTCCCTCGGGTTAGGCTCAAAGTACCCCACAATACCTGCATGAAGGGCTGTGAACGCTGCAGCTACCTTGAACCCTTTGCAATAATCCTCCTTGCTCAGGGTCTCAAACCTCCTGCCAGTTATACCTTCACGCTTGGCGATGAGAGCTGCATGCGCCATGGCCATAAGGACCCCACTACCCTGCTTCTGGGTCTCAACAACAGTCCAGGGGCTGGTTGACTGAGCTTCATCTCTGCACCTGTACACGAGATGAGGAGGAGCAAGAGGAAGCTTGGCACTCTCTTTGAGTCCTGCATCACCTTGGCCAGCAAGACCGGCCGCCAAGCTGCCGTTTATCTCATTACAGAACTTTCCTAAGTTCTCGAGGATTCCACGAGGGATCGGGGAAGACATCACGAAGCACCTGTAAAAATATCAAGAGCAAATTTCCAACTGATTTGCCGGCTGGTTCCGTTCTCCTACTATTTCGCCTTTATTTATGTCTTCTCTTCTAGAAGTGAATCAAGCAATATAAGCTTGGTCGTTTTAGGAATAAATTTTGATGAACACATTTCACATTTATGATTTTTAATTTTTTTTGGTGAAATCTAAAATTTCATTTAGGTTTTAATGCTAGATATAATACGAAAAAAGGATGGGTTATGAATTGCTTAATTATATGTATAGTCATGATTTTAACATTAAGTTAAACCTTTTCTTTTGGTTTTGTTTTCAGTTCACAAATTTTATTTTTAGAGCTCAACGTGTTGTGGAAATTCTCAAAATAGTGACTAGCAAAAATGTTGCTATGTCAACAACGCTAATTGAAATAAATCAAATGATGTTAAATAACTTGAGATATGTGAACCATGAGATCAAAAACATTATTCTCTCAAAACTTCCTAAAGATCTCCACAGAATTGTCCTGCAATCGTTTAATCAGAGCAAGAGATTAGAAGCTCTGAATTCTGTAAAAACAATAACTGACATCTTAAGAGTTTTGAAAATGATCTCGTCTGGATTCCACAAGTATTGCATTGCCTAGATGAGGATGGAAAAGATATTGAGGATCCTTGTGAGGAGGGAGAAGATTTCTACTACGTTCCAGTAGTAGAAACCTTGAAATCTATTCTAAATGATGACTCTTTCGGAAATCTTCAAGTTTAGGTAATGATGTTTTATTGTTAATTTCAAAACTTCCCTAAATAGTTTTACGCCTTTTTAATTGCTATGAAAATATGAAAGTTTTGAATTCACTGCTTAGGATCCATTTAATTTAGATTCGGATCTGGATCCGCACTGGAAAAAAATGGATCCGGATCCATGTGCTTTCTTTAAAATTTACTGAAGTTTATTTAACAAATCAGTTTTGTGTCTTATTTCTTTTCTTTTTTTTTTGCAGAAACTTGTAATTAACTTGATATAGAAATCAGGAAATTTTTAAAAACTCCCTTTTTTCAACAGTTCAGATTTGAGCTTTGAGAGTAAAAATAATTTTTTTTGAGTTTTTGGTTGATATTTTGCCTGAATCCGTAGATCCGCATATTTTGCGGATCTCAATCTAGGAGCCCAAAATCTTGTTGATCAAACAGATCTGGATCCTAAGCACTGATTTTGATATTATTATCAAAGCGGTTTTTTGGTAATTGCTGAAATTTCTTTTTTTTCTGAAAATCACTTATTTTTTCTAGAAATGAAGAGAACGGGTGTTATGCTAAACATCAGGGATGGATAGTTGTATAAGAAATTACAACTTGAAAATGAGGTTTGTACTGATATTTTACTATTTTTCTGATATAAACAAGATAAATATTTAAGTGACCCTGCGTTTTAGTGCATCATATTTTATATTTAGTTTTAAACATAGTTATAAACCTTCTATTATTTTAATACTTTTGAAAACACAAAAGTATGCTAATTTTGATCATTTTCTTCATCTTAATTCTGTAACCTTCTGTAACTAATAAAGAAATCACAATAAAAAAATGTTAAGCTTTAACTGGCAAAATATTGTTATTTCATTCATTCCAGAAAATAAATAAATTGCTGTTAAGGACACTTGTGAGTATGACTACATAACATCCTTGGATCCTAAACATTCTGGATTTGAAACCTCAAACTGATCTGGGTCAAATAAATTATTTGTTTCAACATTTTATTGGGGGGTCCATCTGGGATCCAGATCTGCATCAAAATAAAATAAAACTCTTGACATTTCTTCCCCGACACTACAAATTCTCATTCAAAAAAATTCTTCATGACTATTATTATGAAAAGCATATTTGTAGAAAAACTTGTTATTTGTGTTTATTTTTTAGAATTCAGTGATCCGGTTTACAGTGATTTTGTACTCAGATGAAGTAGAACTTGCCAATCCTCTAGGAATTTAATACAAATAATTCTTTAAAAAATAAAACTAACAATTTCTTTATTTCAGTTTAACTTATTTGATTGGAGGTAATACAAACCAATCAAATAAGAAACATAATAATTCATTCATAATGTAACAAATGGAAATTTTATTAGAAAATAAACTTGATTTCTTCATTGTATCAAACAGGAGCAGCAAAAACTAAGCACAAGATCCGGCAATTTTTCTTCACTTTAGATGAAATTCCTACTTTTGACAGGTCAGAGATTTATTTATTATAAAAAGGTGGCTAAAAGTAGTAAGTATATGAATAGTATCTTCAAGTTGAATCTTCAATATTAAACTCATCCTGACATTGTTTGGGTGGAGGGTTGAAATACATAACCCTAAAACCAAAGTTTCCTAATTTTGCTAAAATTGTTGAAATTTTGTTTAGTCGAAGGTCTGGTGAGGGGAGGAAAATAATTTGATGGGGAATATTCAGAGTTTATATCGGTGTCTTTTAAGAGGGAGGGGGCACAGAGCCGCCATAAGCCCTTCAAAATGACTTCCGGAGCCTCCAGATTTGTAGAATAAGCTCCTGGTCAATCAAAATCATTCGCATGTCTTTTGATCATGTTTTCGTATAAAAGGCTTTTGGTGGATGTAACAGCCTTCTGTTATTGGAGATAAGAAGGCTGAACGTGGAGTTAAAGTATCGGAGGATTGAAGCAAAGCGTGTAGTGGGACAGGGACGATTTTGATTGGATAGGTCATTATGCGAATCTTGCTGCTCAGGAGGTCATTTTGCATGGCTCATGGCAGCTCTGCGCCCTTTCTTTACTCTGGTACATCAAATTTACAAGAGATAGCTTTTACATGAGTGATGATCAACTTTTAGAGCGTATAAAAACGATGATAATTTCATAATTTTTTGCCGAAACCAAATTTTTAAGGGTATTTTAATGAATGAGGCATCAAATAGAATATCTCTTCTTCTAAAGATGTGTCAATACTTTTGTTGATGCATTATGTACGAGAAGGGTTAGTCTTTGAAGGGTTAACATCCCAGCTTTGGCATTCTTTCAATGTAATTATTAATTGTAAACATTTGTATTTTAGATCTAAGCTTCAGTAATTTTTCTGGTTGGAGTTGGAAAATCAAAAATGTCTTTAAATAGACAGTTAAAGTTCCTTGCTTAAGAGTTTAAGCTTCTTGAAGATGAGATCAAGATAGGTGACGTTACAATCAAAGCCAATCTTATAGCATACACAGGTAATGTGTAAAGTTGATTTAATTATGAACACGCACCCTGCTGAATAATAATAATATCATTTTTATTATCTTCATGAAAGGCGAAGTTAAATAAATAAACTTCTCATGATAAATTTTAGTTTAATTTGATTTTTATTTCACGCTTTTATCTCTCAGACCTGCTGAAATTATTTCAAGTGTATACATTTTCCGGGGGGTATATTTCTTCATCGTTAATAAAAATATTTTACCCTATAACTAATTTAGCTTCTTCTAAAAATACATTTTGGCTGTCGGGGACTAAAAAAGTTTTCGAAAGGGGCGGAGGGATTACAAATATACAAAAATATATATATAAAATATATTAAATTTTAAGGAGACAATCTAGAGCAGCATGCGGTCGGAGGATTCCGTAAATGCTGGAATAGTGGCTTGGTCTGCCAACGTTGTACTATACACCACTCAGATCTTCAAGATGAAGATGGGTTTCTCCGACACACTCCTTGGTCCTCCCCTTCGCAGCAGTCCTGCATACTGTCCAGCAGGAGATTTGTTGTGGCCTCAAAACTTCTTAAATCGTTTAAAGGACAAGATCCATTAATCTCAGCAGATTAATGGATCTTGTCCTTTAAACGATTGAAGAAGTTTTGAGGCCACAACAAATCTCCTGTTGGACTTTATGCACGACTGCTTCAAAGGTATGACATTATAACATCTTAAAATGTCTTCGCACTTTACCCATAAAAAACCTTTCAATCTAAAAAAAATATCTTTAAAAAAATGTAAACCAATAAAAACAAATTTTATCACTAGCTTTTAAGAAAAACAAATAATATTGTTGGCAATTAACATTCTTTAGGATATATGTTTTTTTGTTTATAATAAATTTATTATATGATAACTTTCAGGTGGTATATCAGAAGACATTCCTGGGTTGTTAAAGATTCTGATGCGGACTCATTCTTTTAGTGTAGAAGACTACAATGAAAGCTTGAGAAATACTAATTTCTCTGAAAGTGAAAGGCGGGATATTCCTCTTCCTCTTAGAGAGAACTTTGTCAAACTTCAAGGAAAAGCTCTCAGCATAGCCGTACATGTCAGGTAAAAGCAATAGTAAATTTATCTCTTACAGATACCCTTAAAACATGTCTCATAGATATTGCTGTTTTTCTAAGTTTAAAATTTGGTAAAATTTTGATGGTTTCCTTTATTTTCCTGCTTGTGAGAATTGTGAATGTTAATTATACTGAAAAACCACAGTCTGAGTTTTTAAATTAACCAGGGTATTAACAATTCTACAACGGTTATTGTCATCTTGCATGGAGCGTCAAGTGAAATTACGCTGACAGTCCCTTAAGGATAATTTTTATAGGAATATGCCGTTCATCCTCAGAAATTTGGTTGAATGGAGAGACACATCTGAGGTTAGTTAAATTTATTTTCCGGTACTTAGGATCCTATTCGTTGTAAAACAGTTAATATATGTAAAAAATGTATTTAATGATTTGGTGGATGTTTTGACACTTAACTCGGCTTGCAGATTTTTTTTTATGAATTCATATCAGCTTTAACATAGCATTGTATTTTAAGTTGGCGTCTGATGATCCCCTGTACCTTCTTCTACTGATCCACTCAGTATTTGAGTATCTGTTTGCAGGGATGCATTTCATAATATTCTTCATCAAGTTTCTACATTGTAATTTAAAGCTAACCCTTATTTACTTGATTCAGAAAGGCACCATTTCATAATCACTTTTCATTTCCTAAAAAAAATCTAATAAGTTATCTGATTTAATTCTGTTAACAGGCATTTAGCCAGTTTTCATTTTTTTTTTATATCTAACTTGTTCGCATGATTATGTATCCACCAGATTGCTTCTCAGATTTCATGGTGGATAAATTTATCGATGTAATTCAAAACTTGTTTCAAGGTATGTAAATAAATTTCTTCTACCACTTAGTCCAGTACAACAAATAAAAACTTTTCAAGTGAGAACAAAACGGGGGTATGTGTTAAATTATTCCTCTCATTTCAAAAAATTGTTATTCAAAATTAATATCCATTGAAAATAATTCTACTTCTAAATTTAAGGTTTCAGATTTTTACTCTTAGTGAAAGCTTTTTTAAAACCATTATATTTATAATTATTTATAACTATGTTACAGAGAAGTTGGGGGATTAGACGCTATTGCAGGGGGGGGGGGCGTTGAGTAGAGTGACTTTTACTGAAAGCAGAAATCTTTCAAATTAAATATTTCAGCCCGGCTTAGAATTGTAGAGAAATATCCAGGATATTTAGGAAGACTAAAACCGAAACATCATTATTTGGTAAAGTTTTTTACAGCGCTTAGGATCCAGATCCGGCTCCGTTGGATACGCAAGATTTTGGCTTCCTGGATCCGGATCCGCATCCACGGATTCGGATCCAAGGGGTGAAATATCAACCAAAAAATGCAAAAAAAAATCTTTTTAGTCCAAAACCCCAAATCTAAATTTTTGAAAAAGAGAGATTATAAAAATTTCCTCATTTCTGAATGGTTCATCAAGTTTTAGGATAACAAAATTTTTTATTAAAAAAATTCAGTAAATCTTGACCTGGATCTGGATCCATTTCTTTCCAGTGCGGATCCAGGATCTGGATCCGGATCCGGATTTGCATAAAAATTAAATTGATCCTAAGCACTGGTTTTTTATGTATATTTTTTTTAAATTTTCTCGTTTTTCTATTTTCGCATTTTGATTTAAATCCATATGAGGCAAAATATCCTAATTAATGTGAAATCTCTTTGCTCATAATAATATTTTTATGTGTACTTGTTTTTCGTGTATTTTCGTCAAAATCGACCAAAGTTATTTCTTTTGAAAATTTTTAATTACGCCTTCCGACGCCCTAGAAAAACTTTAAAGGCCATTAAAGATAGCAGGAGATCTTGGAGAATGCGATTCCGAATTTGCTTGCATTTTTTTATGGAACACATTGGTACCCTGGGGGTAACTTAAAAATTCATGATTTGGTTTTCTAAAATGGCACTTATGGTACTGAAACGAAAGGGGCATCTCATTTTTTGTTTTGTTTTAAATTCTTGAACAATAATTAACTGTTCTAGGTTCATTACCCAGCTCAAATTCTAGAGATGGGGCCCCTGCTGCTGTCCAAACGGACAGCAAGGCCAGAATCCTAACACAGAGGAATATAGTTTAACTTAATCATAAGTAAATCAATTTTACATTCGCCAAAAACCTTCGTTCTTTAAAAGTTAGTCTGTCCCTAATAACACAAATCAATGCATTAAATTTTTTTTTTTAAATTCTTAAGTTAAATTTATTTCTTTAGGCTACAAATACCATGGATACTTCAAAGAACTTTAAGGTTTTACTTTCTCTATTATTAAAGTTTTTTTTTATTATTTTGTGAAATTCAAAGGTTTTCTTTAATATATTTTCTCAACTTAACTAAAATGAATTTAGCTGAGAGCTTGTGTAAAGAAATTGTACCTTTTTAAAAAAGAGTTAAGTGCATCTTGATAAATGTTGATAAATGCTTGGCTATCATTATTAGCTGAGAAATTTGATCTAACCCAAAGAATACACAAAATTCTCTATTTCTATATTAAGATAAAAAAAATAAGAAATTTGATCAATGTTTTTATTTAGAACGTACCACAGCACATATCAACTCGTTCGCAGTGGAGGTTTGCTTGCAACATGTATGATGGAATTTTTTCTTCAATACCTTCAAGGTTACTGTAAAGTTGAGATATTTAAAATATATTTTTATTACTAGGCAATTTTTATTTTGAATAAAAGTAGGTCATAAGTTTTTAAATTGGCAAGCTAAGAGCTATATTGAGAATAGTTCAAAAATGGCATAGAATCAATAAAATTATTAAAAATATTTAACTAAAAACACCGAATTCAGGAAAATTGATTTCTCAGAGATTTACTAAATAAAACCATACAAAACAGAAAGTAAATACCCCTGTCTTTTCTTTTATCAGAGGAGGGTATATTTTACAATTATCCATACATGGTACTTATCCATTAATATTTAATGATTTAATGGTTTTTATTGTGAATTGTGAATGGCCTTGATGCACTCTCTGCTAAACTCAATTATTTATTTGGTCACTTTACCACAAATCACTGCAGTACAGTACAGTTGAGTGTGGATGAGTTCAAAAATACACATAACTAAATGACACTGTTACTCATGAATCTTAAAATAAGACAAGATTCTTTTTAAGATTGTAAATGACTGTCTGGTCCACAAAAATACCAAATACTCGAGTAGCAGCTTACTCATAGGTAAACATTTAACATTTCCAAAATGGTGGTAACATCACATTTTGAAAACGCAAAACGAATGAAGGAAGTTAAGTTTGTGCGTCCATTCATAGCTAGTTAGAAAAATAATAAAATTTTTTTATAGCCTACATTTTAATCGCAATTTCAGTTCTGAGAGTCCGAAGCGATGACTGTCTGGATGTAGGGGTTATTAAGTCTTATAATTTCACATCCAGTAAGTTTAATTATTTATTTATTTATAGCAGGAAGGAAAAAGATATATTTAAATGAATATAGGAGGGAATAATACATTGCCAAGACTTTTCAAGACATTGATTGATAAAGATAGGAATGAAGAAATACATTTTTTTAAAACTTTACATTGCAACCTCAAAGTAAAATTTTGTTTATAAAGTTTGACAAATCCAATGAAGCAATATGTAATTAGTTCTGTGGCTTAAAATCTTTTATTTTTCTTAACTTCTCATTGTTTGTAATTTGTCAATATTGATGTAATTTAAAACTAAAGTGTAATGTTTTTGCCACATTTTATTTCAATAAGATAGAGAGGGGGAGTGGGAGATTTTTATATCAATCAATTTGACATAGAGACAGGGTCACTGTGCCTATTTTTTACTGTTGTATTTTTTCTTAAGCAACTTCAGATGATTTCAATATAACCTTCTTGACCTGAAATAAAATGTTTTTTTTTGCAACAAATGTTATTTTATTTTATTTCATCCAGGTGGCGATGCAGTGCTTCAAGTTGAAGTGTTTTCTGCAAGGAGAAGCTTGCTAAGGGAACTATTTTCCATAAATTATTTTTTTTGCAATTTATCTCAGACATCAATTATATCGCTGATACAGTACTTTTTTATTGTTTTCGATGAAATGATTTTTATTTTTATAAAAAAACATTTTCTTGTATTTTTTCCCACTTTTCAATGCCACCAAAGAATATGAATTGCTAAAGATAAGTATTGTGACAACACTTATCACACTTTTTGTTAACAGAAAACATTAATTAGAAAAATAAATTTAAGGTTTTTTGAGTGCTTCCCGGATTCTTCTCTGTCTACAGCTTCTGTATACCTTAAATGGATGAAAAATTACAAACCTCTTTTCTACAGGTCAGTTTTCAGACACACTGTTTAAACTTTATGATTTTGAATTTAAATTATGAAATGACGTGTTAAATATTTAATGGTAATTACATTAAATTGTAATTTTTTCAGGGGTAACACGTTATCATACTTTACTTTCTTCCTACATGGAGCACTCGATGAAGATGACCAAGAGGAGGTGTCTAAGTCTGCATGGAGATCAACACACAAGTTCTTCACAGTGACCTCACTAACTTTTTACTGATTTAGTTGTTGCCGACCAAAATGCTTTTTTTCAGATACTATGGCAGACTTTAATTTTGATGCTTTTTTGGACGAGTTTGATAAGACACCTACTGCTTTGTTCCACAATATCAAGTTAGTATTTCAGATCTATTTTTTGGTTTTGAGTTTTAGTTTTCTGGTTCTGAATTTTTTCTATCTGATAATTTTCTGGGCAGTATGCTTCAAACTAAAAGAAATATTCAAAGTAATGCATACATCAATAGTTAGTATGAAAAGATTACAAGAAATTGTGTAATTTTAACTGTATCCTTAGAAGTCTTGAAAGCTTTTTTTCTGGGGGGGGGGGCTCTATTTAAAGAGGGACAGGCCCAATTCACAAAATTCTTTTAAAAAAACTTGTATCTGTTGTTTTTCCCCAAAATGAAGAAATTATTAAAATTGTTAACTTTTCAGTCATGAAAGTACAGAATATTAATAAGATAAAGGGTTTTAATGTAAAAATGTTAATCGGGCATGCTTCTCCTAACTTTGAGAGCCAAATAAAATAACACTTTCAGTTCCATAAAGTAATAATTTAGGAGCTCTGACACACCCGGTGCACAGCCTTATCCATTAATAATTCCGCAGTGTACTATTATTCCAGTTACAAAGAGGTCAGCATAGAAGTTTACTTTGCCAATACAAGAGTCATTTATTACGTTATTGGATACTTTTTGGAATATAATTAATTGATCATATTCAATCATTTTGTTTGTGGAAGTTGTGATCCAAAGTTTTAAATGTATGAAAACTTATTCAAATTTTTGTATTTTTTAAGTATGCCTTGCCTTAACTTTATTATTTCTTGAAATTCGTTTGAAAATTGTATGATTCAGGTTCAGGTTTCAAGATGTTTCATATGTGATTGAAGTGGATAACTGTCTAACTGTGTTTCTCAATAGTGTCAAGTAAGAAACTTCTGTTAAGATTAATCATCAATTAATTCACTGCTTTTGACTAACTTTAATGTTATTTAATTATTCCTGTAGATTTATTATTTTTCATACGGTAATGCTCAATGCCTACCATTCATTTATTTTTTCAATCCATTCTTTAAGATTTACTAATTTTGTATCCAATGAAAAATTTGCTACTCTTTTTCTTCTTCTTTTCACTTATTTTGACGATGAAACTTACTAATTATGAAATATTAGGAAGTTTTATCAATCTCTTTTTACTCAACAATTTTGAATTGTCTTATGAAAGCAAGTCTCTAGACTGATATTTTTACTCTTGGATATGGATCTGTGTTCATATTTTTACGGATCAGGATCCGGATTCAGGAAGCAAATATGTTGCCTAATATGGTTTCCAACATAATAGATTATTCTCTTACGCGTAATTACGTGCAGTTTCGCGTAATAATTTTCATTTCGTGTAATTTCGCAGGATTACGCGTAATTGGGGAAATATCCATTTCGCGAAATTACGGCGTAATTTCGTGTAATTTCTACAACGTAATTTCGCTGAATTGTTACGTAATACGTAATTTCGCGTAATTACTCCTTAATTACGCGAAACTAGACTTTCTTTCGTAAAGGTAATATATGCATAATTACGCGTAATGCTCCTGCGTAAGTGAAAGAAAGTGTTACGTTTCGTTACGCGTAGTTACGCGTAACGAAATTACGACTGGAAACCCTATTGCCTAAGCAAGGGTAAATTATATCCGAATATGGATCCCTTATATTAGCACACATTTTCTTTAAAGTCCTAAAGTTAATTCTTACTGTCTTTACTCTTTACTTGTGAAATACAAATTAAATGTTCTTCCTTTTAGGGTCTTTCAGTTTGCAGGTGAAACTCTGGTTCATTCCATTCTGGTGAGTTAATTTGTAAAACGACTAACTTTTATTCATTATGGGATCTTATTCTCAATTGTGAATAATTAAGATTATTTTCATACAATTAGCTTAATAATACATTTTTTAAATAATTCTTTAATCAAGTAATTCCAAAAACTTTGGCATATTTATTTTGTTTAAATTCAAATTAGTTTCCCAAGGAACTTCCCTTCCTGAAAACCTTTGTCAGAGCAAAAATTATGAAGATATGAAAAGTAATTTGTACCTAATTTAATGAATTGAGAGAAATAAATGATTTAAAAGGGACGAAATAATTTATGGTTTTAAGCAGTGCTTAGGATCCAATTAATTTTGATGCGGATCCGCACTGGAAAAAAATGAATCCTGATCCAGATCCAGGTTATTTCTTTAGAATTTATTGAAATTTTGTGACAGAGCAAAATTTTCAATATTTTTGTCTTATTTTTTTGCTTGTTTTTTGCTTAAACTTATTGCACCATTCAAAAATCAGGAAAGTTTTATAATCTCTTTTATTCAATAGTTCAGATTTTGGTTTTAAGAGTAAAATTTTATATGCTTTCAGTTTTTGGTTGATATTTTGCCCCTTCCATCCGGATGCAGGAAGCCAAAAACTTGCGGATCAAACGGATCCGGATTCTAAGCACTGGTTTTAAGGAGAAGAAAAGGAAAAACCTTTTCATTTAATTTGATCACATTGTGATTTTTATTTTTTAGGTTTCCTCACCAAAACAAGTTGGAGCAGTCAAAGAATCTGACCCACTGTCCACATCGGTAAAGTTAAAATAATATTTATTCCATCATGACAAAAACATTCTAAAATTATTGTTTTTTCCAATTTTTCAATTATAAGATTCAATTTATTATCATGTATTATTTGGTCTGAAATGAAGATTATTTGATGAGGGATTTATCATTCTTCGACTTTTGTAAAATATCCACAAAATGTTAAATTAAATAATTGAATTAACAATAAGTTGATTTCACAAAAAGTTGCAGTTTTAGTCTTTGTTAAAGATTATTCTTCTAGGATATGTCAATCGATGCGACTGAGACCGAAGAGTCATTACCAGACCTTGACTCCATGGATGACATGAGTGAGACAGAAGAACTTCACAGCAGAAAACTTGAGGGACAACCTGGCACAGCCGAAGGCAGAGAACCTGAGAGACAACCTGGAGCATCAGTTGATGGAGAAATGGACAGAGAAGTGAGCATAGTACTTGGTGGACAACTTGAAGAGAAAAAGGTAATGTTCAAAGTTTGGTCATGTGTTTGGGGCAGAGATGTCAAGGGTTATAAGTGTAATATTTACCTTGTGATTGCTTAACCCTTATATTACTAGCAGTGCTTAGCATCTGGATCCGTTGGTTCTGCAAGATTTTGGCTTCAAGAATCTGGATCCAGATCAACACAAATATGCAGATTCACAGATCCAGATCCAAGGGGCAAATATTAACTAAAAACTGCATAAATAAATTTACTCTTAAACCCCAAATCTGAACTTATGAAAAAAGAGAGATTATAAAAATTTCCTGATTTCTGAATGGTTTATCAAGTTTAAGCATAAAAATAAGAAAAAAAGAAATAAGTCGAATAAGTTGACAATTTTGCTTTGTTAAAAAAATTCATTAAATTGTTAAGAAATAACCTGGATCTGGATCCAGTTTTTTCAGTGCGGATCCAGGATCCGGATCCGCATCATAATTAATTGGATCTTAAGTACTGTTTACTACATACAATTGTTTAGACAACAAGAATTCAATATCTAAGTTGTATTTTGTTCTCAAGCACATGTGCATTGTACAAAACGTATGCCATATTATTCAATCTTCACAAACATTCGTTTAACATTTAAGATTTACATGAAAGCATATGAAAAATGAAAGAATAATTAAAATAAATTAGTATGGTTGACTAATGAGGATGACGATTCAATTCATTGTCTCTTATGTGTCTTATGTAAACAAAAATTCCCCTGAAGGCGAATTATAATTTCTGTATTTTAGTTCAAGACTTCAAGTGAGTTGTACGAGACACTAAAGGCAACTGTCGATGATGAAATAACGAGCAAACTCAGCTCTCGCCAGATGATGTTTGTGAGAGAAAACAAAGGAATTACGGTAAACAAGTTTGGGTTTTCACAAACATACATTTTCTTTTCACTATACCTTCGCAATCTGATTGGTTAACCTTTGATATTTAAAACTATTTGATCTTACAAAATTCATATAGAAATAACTCATGGGTTGCAAAGATAAAGAGAAAATAAAAATCAGAGTTGGTTACAAAATACTGTTCCTTAGTCAAGTTCACAACTTAAGAAACTACCTAATATTTGGTGTAACCTTTGTAAGATTATATTACTAAATCATGGGTAGAAGGAGAGTGTTAAGATAATATCTTTGCTTTGAAATGAATACCTGTTGTATTTTATTCTATTAGTCAATTTCATTTCCCCCTCCCACCCGTCCAGCCCTTCAATTTTTGTTAATTTCACTGAAAAAAAGGATGCAGTTTTAGAGGCTAAACAATTTTGTTTACTTAATGCACAGTATAAAAAATTGAGTTAATAATTTTCCTGTCAATGGATATATAATTTTTGGAATGCGTTTGAATTGGGGTTTATAATTTACTTATTTCCCAAAAAAAAGAACATTATTTCCGAATTATAATTTGGGGAAATGTATCAAAAGTGAATGAAGCATTTCTTGGTTAGTTGAAGCAAAGGAGAAATTATCACTTTCTGCTTCAGAAAGCAAACTTCTACATTATGCTCAGATTACCGTTTTACATTGCCAATGTAACATTTGTAATATTTTAAGGGTATGAATTATACTATGGAACATATTGTATTCCAAAATTAAAAATTAGGTTGAGAAAGTTCAGGAGTTCAAACAGCTGTGAGATGACATAGTTAATAAAGTGATCAGTAAGTTTTACTAATTATAAGAAAAAGTTTAGTAACTAAGGTAAACAAAGTTTATAACTGTTTTACATTCTTTTTCTGTTGTCATTGATTATAACTATTATTTTGAATGTTTTATGAGGGGTTTAAATTATTTGTAAATATCCCGTTTTTATCATATTTTTCCCGCATAGTCACTGTTTATAACAAAATTTCTCACCAAAAGTTCTGCATTTTGTTTTGTTTGAGCCAAAAATAGCAGATAGAAAATGAATTCATTCCTTTTTTCATTTTTCCTTTTAACTCTTTTGTCTTCCCTTGTTCCCCTTTTTCCTTTCCTTTCCTTTCGTGGTAAAAAAAATCATGTTTAATGGTATAAAATGTTCCCTTTTACCCTTCCTCCTCTTCCCTTATCCCATTACTTTTAAATTTTTTTATCTCATACCCCTTAAAGCGCTCATATTTTTGGCTTCCCCCTCAGCCGGGAGGGGTGGGGTAAGCTAAAAAATATTCACCCCTGGTTGTAATTTTTACATTTTTTTCAGGGTACGTAGGAGAAAACTGGCCATATAGAACATTTGTCATCAGGCAGGATTATTTCACCAGCATTCTAAGCAACATTCTTGTCCCATTGTATCCTAAGATGTTTGCGTACGAGCCAGGTACATCGATTTAGTTATAGTTTATACCAGTGATTAGGATCCATTTAATTTTGATGCGGATCCGGATCCTGGATCTGCACTGGAAAGAGATGGATCCTGATCCAGGACGTGATTTCTAAAATAATTTAAAAAAAGTTTTAACAAAAATAATTTTAAAAAATTTTTATAAATTTTTTTGCTCATTTTTTGTCTAAAACTTGAACCATTCAGAAATCAGGAAATTTTTAAAATCTCTCTTTTTTCATTTGTTCAGATTTTGGTTTTAAGAGTAAATTTTTTTTGGCAGTTTAAGGTTGATATTTTGCCCCTTTGATCCGGATCCATGGATCCGCCTATTTTTGCGGATCCGGATCCAGGAACCCAAATTCTTGCGGATCAAACAGATCCGGATCCTAAGCACCAGACTTTTTACATGCACAAAACTAAAATTGGGAAATATTTTTTTTGTTTAAACATTAAAAGCATTTCCATTAAGTATTCAAATATTTATAGAAATTGAGGAAGTGGATAAGGCTGGAGTCTCGACTAAAAGACTGTTATTGTCGACTGTAAGAACCCTACCAAGAATGATGCGTATGCGGGTAAGTCTTTTTTGATTTTTTAACTCCAATTTAATTAACTGAGATCATCTAAAGTATAGATAATACATTTAAAAGCAGTATACAGTGTTAAGAGGGGTTTCGTGTAAAAACTAAATTTGTTTAAAATGAGATACATTAAAATATCAGTGGTACAATTTAAACCTCATTACCCTTTCATGCAAGTTTTTTTCAATTGAGACAAATTTATAAAATATTTAGCTGCTCAGCAAGTTCGATACAAAGAAGGACCGAAGGAGAAATATTCTTCAATTTTCCACAAACCAGGGAGCCAAAAAACACAAGAAGAAATTCGCACTGCCCTGCAGCCCTCCAAAGCATGCTGGAGAGGTAATGCCTTTTTAATTCAATTACATTTATTTCCCTTAACCCTAAAATTACTTCTACTGAGTTATAATGTAAATTAGTTCTTATTGATTGGATCCGGATCGGATCTTGATAAATGGAACTTGAACTGGATCTAGGTCATGATGATTTATTTCAGGATTTTTAAAGCAATATAATAATTTTCATAATATTTTTCTTAGCTATTGAACTATTCAGAAATAAAGAACGTTTTTCTAGCAAAATCGATTTGGGTTTGAGGATTTGCCCCTCGGATCTGTGGATCCAAGGTGCAAATTTGGTGCCAGGAAGCTTAAATGTTGTTGACCAAATGGATCCGGAACCTAAGCACTGCCATGTCATTTTAAATAGTAAATAAATCCTTTTAGTTTGATCTAACCAAAGCAGAGAAGCTGCAGAACGCCTCTGGAAGCTCCAGAGAAATAGAGAGAGTTTCCGAAGTAACAAGAGTTGTCCTGCAGTTTAAGTTAAGGTATATAATTTCATCAGAAGTTTTGAGGGAACAGATTTGATAAATAGGGAGACATATTAGAAAAAATTGTATGTATTTTTTTGAAGTTGATCCCAAGTATAGCAATAAACTAACGCATGGGCTTAACTAAAGGCATTGCATTTGTGTAGTGATATTGTGTCTGTTAAAAATATATAATATTTTAGGCAACATGCAGTTCTCACCGATACCAAGGAATTAAGATCTTTCTTAGTTCAAGTACCTATGTGAAGTCTCATGTAGGTTATTGAAATCGTTTCCACATTAGTAGAATTAATTGTGTTAAATATTTAAAATAAAATCAAGATTTTGACATATTTAATCTAATTCATTGCTTCCGTTCTGTTTTATTTAGAAAATAGAATTTTTTAAATTTTAGTTTTACTGGTTGTATGGCGAGGATATCGAACAGAAAATGAGAGACGGTTGGGACATGTTCATAGGTATAAATTACAATTTATTCTTTGATTGAATTGTGGCTGTTATATTTATTTATGTAAAGAACTTTAACTCTTTAACTTAATGTTTCTTTGATAAATAAAAAAAATGGGTTTTATATTTTAAAACGGTTCATAGAATCCATTTTATTTCATGAAGATTCACCCTTGGAATAAAAAAGAATTAAAAATAATATTTCTTGAAGATTTACTTAATTTTATATCTTAAGGGAACATTTTCAAATTATAAGTTAATTAAATCAAATTGAAGTATATATTATAGTTTTGAGATATTTGTTTTTCTTCTGTTTTTAAATGTTTTGACCCTTGGATTCGGATTATTTGACCAGTAAGATCTGCACATTTCTCAGAACCAGGGAAGCCAAAATGATGATGGTTCAAAGATGCCTGATTTGGATCCTAAGCACAAGATTATTAGACTTATCATTTACTATAGGTAATGTGCTGAAAAACTTGCTATTTCTGAGTAACGACACTCCGTCATGTAGAGCCGAGATTGATACCCTGGAACTTGAAGCAGGAATGGTGGGAAAGGTAACAAGAGAAACAATAAGACCAACAATTGAAGCTTTTTTGGTTTATTGTTTTGAAAAAATCATTTTTAGGAGGAAATAAATGAATTTTTTGGTAAAAATTGTCAAATTTGATTTTTGATATAAAATTTTAATATCATCCAACTAACCTCCCCTTCCCGGCAGGCTGAAGTGGTGTAACTCTTATAACATAGATCTATTTAGGGATTTTTGTGGTTTTATATCCTACAAAAAGTCGACTTTAACTGGAGGAGAGGTCTTAAATTGAAGGACAACAAATCAACTGAAGGATTCTTCCTAATGAATAAAGGTACAGAGTATGCGCTATTTATTATAACAAATCTGGAATTACTCATCTCTTTGTATTAGTATCAGTATATTAGTAAATCAATTTTACTTAAACAGCAGTTATTGTAAAATTGTGATTCAAAAATTTCTTTTGCTAAAAAACATCCCATAATGCGAAACAAAGCAATACACATTTCACAGTGAATGAATGTTTATAGCTGAAGAAGTTGAGAAAGCAGCTGGGTCCCGGTCCTGGTTCAGTGTACAGACAGGTAAAATTGACATTAGTTTCAAATTCATCCAATCAGTTTGAACTTCAAAGGATCCAGGATCCAGAATTCTTCTTGTCTTTTTAAGATTTATGAAGTTTAAATAATTTTTCTTGTTTCATTTATTTTTATGCTGATTTTTTACACCTTGAATTACGATTTGTAGATCTGCAGATTTCTCAAAAAGTTGATCCAGATCCAAACTACCAGGTACAAATGGGGTTGTTAGACATTAAGATGATATTTAAAAGCAAGCAAAACTCAATCCCTTTATTTCTAACACAAATCTTTAGAATGTATTTTGGTTAAAATCTTTGAATAATTGAATTTAAAAGTATAATTAAAAGTCTTTCATCTGAGTTCGGAACTCAATTCTATGGTGGAAATCGAGATAAATTTTTGACCTCAATCTTGTGGTCATGCAGAATAATGTAAAATTTCATACAGAAATGAAGAATTTTATATTAATTTTTTTTAGCCGTGTAGATCTATACTTTGAAGGAAGAAAGGTCACAACTGACCTGGAATTTACAGAGGAAAAAGTTTTTAAATATTATAATTTTAAATTCCACTTTCATTAAATTTTGATTAATTTTCTATTCTATTCCCCTTTCTTCTACTTCCTTACCTGCTACTCCCCTCCCTGCTACTCCCTTCTCTGATACTCCCCTCCCTTCTTCTCCCCTCCGTCCCTTACTCTCCCTCCTCCTACTCACATCCTTCCCTCCTACTTTCTCCCTCTACTGCCCTCTCTTCTAATTTTAATTCCAAAAAACTAAACCCTTGTCAAACAGGCACTGGTCATGTGGACGGAGTTGATTTATATTATCAACTTAGAGTTCGGGAAGGTAATCATTTTAATTATTTCTGACAATGCGACAATTTTTTATTGTGTACTTTGATGAATAAATTGAATCTCGATTATTTGGATGTAAGAGTTCAGTGTAGTCAAAAATATCAACCAAAAAATTATAAAAAAGTAAACCACTGATCTTTTTACCGTCTTTACCCAACCAATTATATCTTATTCAGTTGGAAAAAATAAAGGATCAGGGTCGTTTAAAAGAAATTGCTCTAACTGCTCTGACACTTCTGTTGTGGCTATGTTTGTTAAAAAAATTACTTTCCACGTCCGCTTTAAACATCACAAACGTTTAAGAATTAAGATATTCTTAAACAAATTTATTTAAGAGTGAGATGATGGGCAGATTCCTACAAATTTGTCTTTTCAAATTTGACTAGGACAAGCAAGGTAATTGAAAACATTTTCCTGTGAGATAATCAATGTTTCAATCTAACTTTTACAATTTAGAATTTTACTTAAAATCAAATATCGCATTGCATTTTCAAAAAATAATTTGTAGGATCTGAGCCAACCAAGAGAAGGATAAACGAATTCTTTTCGTTCGTGGCTCAGGGAGGTCACATGGTTCTCTAGAGATCTACAAGTCTATCTACAAGGTCTACACTTCTACAAGTCTACAAGGTCTATAAGGTTTACAAGTCTACAAGGTCTACAAGTCTACAAGGTCTACAAGGTCTACAGGTCTACAAGGTCTACAAGTCTACAAGGTCTACAAGTCTACAAGTCTTCAGATTCAGATTCTTTTACAAAGTTTCCTTAAATGTTACGGGTTCTTGAGTAAACTGAAACATGTGATACATATTGTAAAAGTAATACTGAGACATAGAAAATTTAAATGTGATAAATAATGTAAAAGTAACATGTGATATTGATATATATTGTTACATATATATGATATATCTTATATATGATATATATGATGATTGTGATTGACAGAGAGTTAGTTATATATGAAAATTTTCCCGATTAATTTTGATTAAATTTTTTTCATTTCAGAGAATTTTTATCACACCCAGACCTGGCCTTAAACATGTCTGAAACCTCACGAACAATCTGTTACGACATTATTTAAGGTATTAACTCACTGATCATTCTTTCATACAATTAAGTTTTTTAAGTTTTAAAAACTTTGGCAATCCAGACATGTTTCTTGTTTTACAAATTCCTATATTTTTTTATTTTTCTACAAAATGTGAAAACTAATTGGCTTCTCATTGTAAAAATTTTAATTAAAAACTTATTTATCAATATTTTTTCTAATTCCAAGTAGCAGGGGAGGGGAGTAACAGGGGAGGAGAGTAGCAGGGGAGTGGAGTAGCAGGGGACAAGTGTCAGTGTTCTACAGGGTTAGTAAATGCTGACATACTTTCAGTGTCAGCAGTAGATAAGCAAGAAACCTATCTTGTTCCGCTTTATCCTTTGGTTAGGAAAAAGCTTGTAGAATACTTTGAAATGTACTAAATTTCACTCACAGCATGATCCATAAACTACACAAAAAAGCCTAATTCAAGAAAGTACTAGGTGAGAAACTGTCAAGCATAGGAATGATCTGCAAAGTATTAGTGATTAATAATGCCCAGAAATTAGATGCATCACAAGCAAAAAGCAATAACTCAATCAACAAAAATTCAACTAAATCATGGTTTCCTGTTGCTTCAATACCAACCTGATATTGAAAAAATAATCAATAGATATCTCTATCTTAAGGCTTTGAATGAAATATTTTATGAACTAGGAAAAGATAAAGCATTGAAAAAGTATACAGAATCAGATGGAATTCTGTACTACACAGGAAAACTATCAAAGATGGATACAGTTGAGATCAACAATCTAGAACATTCATTTTATGACAACACAACCATTAATCCAGAGTTCCTGTTGTCCTTGCTTCTTCTCCAATAGCATACTCATATGCCCTACATTGTCACTTGCATGTGGCTTAGCATTATGGTGTAGAAACTGTGAAACAATGAAGTATCTAAAGTTATGCATATTATCAATGCAAGAAGACTTATGTCCCAGATCTGAATAGAAGTGTTGCATACTTTTGAAGCAAAGTTTGGAACTTGAAATGCAAGCACAGAAAGCAGGAAGGACCTGTATTGCTCCTGCTTTCTTCAATATACAGATTGATATTGCCGTGGGTTTTAAGGACAAACCATTCATTGGATCTCTCAAGAGCATAAAAGCCCATGAAATAGTCATATGATTAATGAGTTCTCATTGAAGACTTATCAATAGCAAGTGTTGTCCAAGCTCTAGAAAGACATTATGGATATCATATTGGTGCGGTTTGTGATTCTGGAAGCAATCTAGTGAAACTTGCAGATGTGCAGTTTTCAATCAGGGATGTTAATCTCACCACACACCCTAATATGAGATTTCAGATTAAGGTTTGCCCTAAAGCTCACTACGAGGTCGGAAGAGTTGAAACAAAAGTAAAATTATTGAAAGAAATGCTCACAAAACTCACACATTAATGTGATCGTATTATGACTGTCATTGGATGGGAAACCATGTTCATGAAGAATGCAAACATGCTAGACTACCTACCAATCTGGAAGGTCAGAGGAGGTCACGATCTGGATTGGGAAATTATCACACCCAACAGACTAAAGCTTGGCCGCAACAATTACAGATGTATGTCTGATTCCCCCATGGAACTAAGCAATTGTCCACAATCCTTACTTGAACGAAACAGATTAATACAAGCTGAGTGGTACAAGATTTTAGTCTCAAGATTTCAGCACTTAATTCCTCAGACTAAATGGAACAAAACAGATGAAGTTAAGGTTGGAGACATTGTCCTCTTTATCTTTGAGGATGGAATCTCTAAGAAACTAGACATCTGGAAACTTGGAAGAGTGGAAAATATAGAAAAAGGAAAACTTCTCACAAAATAAACCATACCCTCTTCAAAGACTCATAAACAAACTTAAGGAAGTCCAGAGAAGTCTCTAAAATCTTATCCTCAGATGATCTTGGTCTTAACACAGTGGAACATTTTCAAAGAGTATCAAACCAAACATTGACTTAGCATTGTACTTGGGATCAGGTTTATTCTAATGTCAGTGTAAAGAGTCTCTATCCCACCAAGACCAAGATATCACATCTGAAAAGAAAGGCTGTATACAACAACGCTAAGATGAATAATATACACTTTTAATGATAAGTCTAGTCATTGTATTTATCAATTTGGTTTGAAAATTTATGAAAGTATGCCATTGCTATTTTTATTCTTCCCTCTTTTCGGCAGTGTTTTGTAGTCAAAACTTATTTGAAACATTTGAATCGAAAAGATATTTAAATCCTAAGTTTTTTACATCTTCCTTTGTGTACTGCAAATAAATGTACACAAGTATACTTTGTTGTACACGGTACACTGTACATTGTTGATTGTAAATTGGATTAGTTCTAATTAGGATATCAAGACACCAATAAGAAGGTGAAAATTTTGCTTTTCATACTTTTTATATTTTTCTATTACCAAAACTATTTTACATCTTGCTTTATCACATGTTGGCAAATAATACTGTTAAGTGAATGTTGCCTTATGATTTATTTATCAGTTTAATACCTTGAGATCATTTTGTTCCCCTTAAGGGAGTTAGGATACTCAATTAGTGTTCCCAAATTTTTTATTTTGCCTGGCAGCAATTAACATTGCTGACAGGCAGCTGAATATATTAGTTTTAATTATTTAAATCGAGAATTAAAATGTTCATATATACTTGTTATAGAATCTTCCTATGATGATCTCTTCTATTAATAAATGTCAAAACTAAAATCCTGGTTTCATAACAACAGCTATTTGGAATTACATTGAACCCTGCTTTTTTATCTAATTCAAAATCAGAATTAAACAAGTCACATAAAATTTTTCCTAAAATACAACTTTTAGTCATTAAAAATTTAAATCACAGTATACTTTGGTTCAGTCAACATGTCACAAAATTGTCAAATTTTTAACAGAATACTCTTAGTTTCAAATTTCTAACTTTAAACTAGTACAGGAATTCTCACTCATCATCTTCATTTGTCTCAAACTCATCTTGTAACTTTTTAGGGTGAAATTTTATTGCTCGCTTGACTCTTTTCTTATTAATTGATCTCCCTGCATTGACTACAAAATTTTTAATAATTTTATAGGGAAGGTCTTCAGGCCACACTATCTGTTGTTGAATTTTGAGAACTGTTTTAGGGGAAATGCCGACATTTATCTCCAGAGATAAAAGCTTTCTTATTATTTCTTTTTGAGGTGTCTTAATCCCTCTACGCCCATCCTTTTTTTTCTTGTAGATCGGACTATTGACAATAATGTGCCAAATAAGATTTTAGATATTTCATGAACATCTTCTTCATTTTCCTCCTCATTTTCTTCTTCAGCCATCTCTTCAGTCTGAATCAGTTCATTCTCCAATACCACGCCCTCTTCTGAAACAATTAAGAAAAGTTAAACTGTTTATACTTAATGTATCGTAATCTACCATTAATAGTTCATTGCAGGTTTATAAAACAAGTTTAATTTTAAGTGGGGTATGGTTAGGGCTGGGCACGTTCCAAAAATCTCCAAGCTCCTGGCCATCCTCACTTTCCTCCTCAGCCTCTAGCCTCCTCCTTTGTTTGCCCTCTTTCTTAAAAATCATCTATGGTGTTCCCAGTATCCTGTATTCTCCTTTTCATTTCAACTCCAAGGACATCATTCAAAGTGGGAAGCATATCCTCATTATTTAGCTTCTTAGACTTTGCTTCTTAAATCATTCTAATTATCTATCTATTATCTATTATCTATCTATTATTATTTAATTATCGAAAAATAATTCAATCAAGCTATTAATTTGATTTTAAATGTGAAACAGGGGTGTATATTTTTCAGAATTCCCCCTTCCCCAATAAATTTTGACAAAGTGGGGATTAAAATGAGAAAATGGAACATCAAAAGGCTCATTTTTCCAGACATTTTGTAAATTTTTCTCAAATATTCCTGGGGAAAGGTAGGGATACAGTGGACTATCTAGAAAGTTACATGGAAGGAATTTGAATGGTAGGAGTGGGGAAGGACATGGAAAGGTATGAAATGGTAAGGTAAGATAGGGAAATGTGTCAAGAGTTGGAAAGTAAAATAAGTAAGAAAGGGAAATGTGTCAGAGTTGGAAAGTAAATTAAGAAATAGCAGTTTGAAAATTGGGTAGGTAGGAAAGAGTTATGCACGGAAGTAGAATGTGATATAGGAGAGGGGAAGGTAGAACATGGGATGGTAGGGGGAGCGGAAGGTGCAAAGGTAAATGTTTTAAAGGAAAAGGTTAGAAAGGGAAATGTTGTTAAGGGTAAGCTAAACATAAAGATGAACATAAAGTAAAGGGAAGGTGAAGAGGAAGGAAGGGTAAGAAGTGTGGAAAGCAAAAAATCGTAGAGGGGAAGAAAGGATAGGGAATATGGAAGGAAACAATAAGGAGGGAGTCGGAAATGCAGTAAAGGGGAAGCTATGAGAGGGGAAGGAATGATATGGCAAGTAAAGAAATGGGAATCAGAGTGGAAGCTTGGAGAGGGGAGGAATTGGGAAGGAATGAGTGAGGGAGCCAGGAGAATGGAAGGTAAGGAATCGGAAGGTAGCAAAAAGTGTTGCAGGGAAGAAAAATTTGATAGTGAAAACACAAAAATTTAATATAAAATACCCTCATCAAAATTATACCTCTTTTTGACGTCCTTGGCCCAAAACTGTCTAACTTCCTCCTGAGCCTGCTCAAATCATCACCAGATCCTAGTTCAAGTTCCTCATCCGCCTAAGAAGTAAATAATATCGACACACATTTATTTAGGATTCTCTAGAACTCAATTCTGTAACACTTGAGCCTATGAAAAATTATTAGTCTCGTATATTTTTTGTTGTTATTTTTATTATACTAGCCTTAGAGGGTGCTTCGTGCCCATCTTCTAAATTAATTGTGAACATGTTCTCTTTGTGTACATCGTAAAACAAAACAAAAATAATTCGCGGATTTTCACAAAAAATTTCATGGATTTTCAAAATTATCAAAAACTTAATGAAGATCGAATTTTGATGGAGACAAATATTTGAAATTTTGATCATTCTTAAACCTTCCCTAGATGTCCCTAGATGTCCCACAAAAAATTTGGGCCCGATCGGTTCAGCCGTTTTGACGTTTATTGAATACATTGGATACAAACAAACAAACAGACAAACAAACAGACAAGCCAAATTTATATATAGATTATATCATAAACTATAGGTTTAAATAGGGATAAGAAGACAGGACTATAAACTAAATAAGTGGAAAAATAAAATTTCTCCTGCATGTATAAACATTAACCCCCCCACCGGACAACCCAATAACAGGGGAAGGGATGGTACTCTTTATTATTTATATTATTAAAGGACAACCCATCATTCAATGAAATAGGGGTCGGCGCTATTAGCCGCCGTAACATATACATATACATATTTAACTTTCATTAAAAAAATCCTGGTTTTTCACCCCAAATCAGTCATTCGGCTGATAGTAATAATGCCGAGTAAGTACACTTTTTTAACAATTTAGTCATGATTTACGAGCAAGTTCAAATAACTAGTATAACTATGCTCTAAAACTATATGTTTCAGGGATTATTATGCATTATGTTCTGAATTTATTTCCTTTTGCAATAAATTTAGGGAAGAACATAAAAATTTAAGACTTACATTTTACCCTAACACGTTTACTTTCCACAAGGAAGCAACACTATCAGACTTAAAATAAATTACCCTTATCCCTTTTCCTCGCATCTTCCCTTTTACAGTTACATTAATGTTACCCTTGGAGGGTAAAAATATCTTAATTTTCAAAACTAAAGTTTGATTTCTTAGTGACAAAATCAACATTTTCCATCACTGGTCACTCGTGCAGTTCCACTAACTCTTTTCCTTTCCACATTTTTTACACCCCTCACCCCACATGTTTAGCCATTTCTTCTACTCCCCCCCCCCCCTTCATGCAAATTAAAAATTGTACACCCCTGCCCTTCACACCATTTCTACACATAAGTTTAAAAGATTTTTTTATTCACCACAATCATGTTGGTTAATGCAGTTCTTATATATCGTCCTTGATGTATTTTGACGAACAGTGAGGGGGACTGAAGAAAGGCAATGTCCTAAACATATACAACTTCTAATGATTATAAAAATATTTTAGAAGAATAACATAATCACCCAAACCATAAATATAGCTTGTTAATTGTCATGCGCACTTTTACAGTTATTTAAAGTCTAAAAAAGAATTCTATGAAGATTAAGTTCATTGATCTGTGTAATATAAATCTAAATATAAGAAGGAAATACACATTAATAGTAATACGTGAAAATAATATTATTGCTCCTTCTCTTGGTTATACTTTCTTTAAATTAACTTTGAACAAATAAATGTGAAAACTTTTCTTACATGTCCAATATCAAATCGATGACATTACTATTTGCTAATTACTAATGTGTTTAGTTAATATAATTGAAGAATTAAATTGAAAAATGGATTTTTATTGACCTGAAAACAGTTAGTCATTTTGTAATCAATGCTCAATCTTACCCGAAAAGTTTTGTAGAGGTTAGGCTTTAAAATATCCACTGCTTGTCCACCCACTTTCACTTTAATCAGCTGCAAAAAATTCTTATAATAAAAAAGCTTAATAATTAAATTATTTAGCCTGGATTTTATCTCATGTGTGTTTATACATGGAATGCATTAGAATTTCTAATGATACAGTAAGCAAGATCCCTATTTTAAGTTAAATAATTAATCATAACTTTTTTGTAATACATACAAAAATATTAAATATCACATTGCGTTTCTGTTGTATATAGTTGAATTCCTACTGTTGAATTATATGTTGTAAGATAAAAAACGACATTTAAGAATAACTTCTTAAGAGTTATTTAGATTTTTGTTATATAACTCAGAAAAATATTTTTCGAAGCAAATATGTTTACAAAATGTACATTTGTACTCAAATGTCAATATTTACAAGTACAAATGTACTTTATTATACAATAATGATAATTCTTGACTTTGTTCAAGTATTATAAACTTGGTAAGAAACTAATGTGTAAAGAACTCAATAAAGGAAACTTTGCAAAGAGAAACTTAATATAACAAGCCAGTTTGAATCGATTAAAACACTAACTTTGCTCGGACGTTTATTTTACATTATTAGTAAAATACAAACTGAGGATCAACCGAAGTTAATCCTGGAATCATAGATGAAGATAATTCTCCTGGAGCTACTGGAGATTTTATCGACCGCTCTCCTCTGCTCCTTCATCAACCCTCTTCCGGGGCACAAAATGGACGTTCAGTTTGCTTTCTCTGCCGACGAAAGCACCGTTATCCGTGCTCTCCAGATAAGGGTCAACAGGGTTTGAATCTCGGTTGCAAGGAAAATTCCTTCCCTCGTTGGTAACAGATGCTGAGTAATGGGTTAAATCATTATTATTTGTTTGTCCGGTCCTCAACTCATGATAAGACTTGGCTTAGGTTGAATTGACTCAGATACAGTCTCCAACATACATACATCTTTGGATGGGTTTACAGTATCATTTAATTTACTGAAACATGAGATGCAATTATCTGGTGCTATATGAATTGGACTAATGGTCTAATGGACTAACTCTTAATATTACTTAAGTCAGCTGTTCACTTACTGAATTTGTGTTTTAGCCTATAGTATATAAGTTTTAACTTGGCTTACTATCATTTAGAAAAAAAATGTAGGGTGTGAAAGGAAATTTTGATATCCGGTTCAGCAAGACAAACATGAAGATGTGTGTGAAAATGGTAGATAATTAATTTTTAACCTAAAATCTGAAAAAATTTGGTGTTCGTTTTGTAGAAGAGTGATAATTTTCCAGAAAGCAATTCCCTGCCATTCAAAGAACCTATAATCATAAAATTTGTTGGGAAATTTCAGTACCAAATTCTACAGAATTTGTTTTATGTGGTTTCATGCATTTTTCTAGGTGAAAAATCTGGCCCGACATGCAGTCTGTGCAAGAAAAAGTTAGCATGGTATGAATCTCTTTATTCTCACAATAAAGACCAGCACAGTGAAAATCAAATGTTGTACTGCACTCAGTGTGATAATACATAAAAAAAAGAAGATCACTTACTTTTCACATTAAAAAGAAACATCAAGAAAAGCTTAATTGTGGTGCTCATTATGCAGTTTTGAAAGTAACAATGAGGACACCATCCACTAAAAGAAATTATAACAGTGTGATGTGTTCAATAAAGAATTTATCCATGCAAGTCTAATAAAACACAAGAAAAGTCATGCTGTTATAACTTTCAAGTGTCAGAAATGTGAAAAAGAATATTCAAATTCCAGAAGTTTGAATGAACACATCAAGGTGAAACACAAAGAAAATGCTGAAAAAGTAGTTTGTTCTCTTTGCAATATGACATTTACTAAGAAAAGCTCTCTTTCTCACCATTTAAAATTTCAATTTTGGAAAGAATGATAAAAAAATTTGGAAGAAACATAATAACCCCAAAAATAAAGGAAAAGCTCAGGGACAGGAAAAGAATTCTAGACCAATTAATGAACACCAAAGAAATGGAATTCTTAAATAAAGATGGTGACAAGTTTAAAACTAGTTTTGTTTATTGTGAAGATATTACTGGATTAGTAAACTTTAATTGTGATTGGAGAAGTAATGAAAAGAAGGACTGTGAACTGGTAGTTGGTGTAGACAATGGAAAAGGCAAATTGATCATGACACTGAATTGTGTGAACAAAAATGAAGAAACAAAACAAGCCTTCATGTCTACAGGGGCAAAAAAAGGATTTGTGATAGGTTGTGCTGAAAAAGTACCTGAAAACTATTCAAATGTGGCAATGTTCTTTGAATAAACTGTAGTTGATAAAATCTGCCCAAGTATGTGAATAATTGTAAAATGAATAACATTCTGTTTGAACTTCAAACTAATTCCTGCAAGTTTCCTTGAGATTTGGAGAGTGTTACAAGGATAGAGAAAATGGAAAATGTGTAAAGGGATCCCCTGGGTCAGTCAAGTCCCTGAAAGAAAATCAAACCAAATGGAAAGAAGAAACTGAATCCTACAGAAAAAAGCTGGAATTTTACAATGTTGAGATAAATTCGATTTTATAGCTTGAAGATGATGCCCTTCTTCTAGATCATGTGGCACCACCTGGTCTTCATTTCATTGATTTAGGTCCACCAAACTAATTTTAAGAAAGCTTGCAAATTTGGTTCCTTCAGAGGCAACAATTTTGAAGTCATTAGGCTGTATAATGGATCCATACAATGACCATGGCTTTGATGGAAACACTGTTTGGCGGATTTTGAATAATCTCTCTCTTCTGTAAGAAACTGTACCTCCTGAATACCTGGATTTAGTTTTAGTGTTAGAAAAGATCAAGGTAAAACATGTTTATATGAAATCTTTCTCTGAAATGTGAAGTCAACAAATTCAAAGTCTCAAATGAAAGTTAAGAGAAAAGAATGCCCCCCTCCCCTAATCTTTAATAAGAATAATAAAAGTTGGGTGGCAGGAGAAAAATCATTGAGTTTAAGATGATTTGAATCAAACTACAAGAGAATCCAAACATAAATCTCAGTATTTCCAACAAGGTACATATTCTGGTTAACCATACACCAGAGTATATAAGCAAGACAGGATTAGGTCTTAGTATGGCCTCAGATCAAACGTTGAAGCAATGCATCAGGAACTGGCCTTGAGAATAGAGATATCCATGTACATCATCAAGGACAAAGACTGTTCAAACCAGTCTAAAAAACTGTTTGGGATAAATGATAATAATTCTTATAAACTGAATTTTGATTGCTTAAAATGTTAGGTTAGCATTGTTTTCATTTTTTTCTGAAATATAAATTCTGCTAAAAAAATTAGTGTTGTAAAACAACACTTATCTTAATTTTTTTTACCAACCCTGTATTTTTGGAAAGCCAAATATTATTAAGATGTTTTTAATTCTTATCTGTTCAAAATAATTATCATCATTTGCATAAAGGCGATAACTCATTTAAACAGTTTTAATTTATAATGTTTAAAAATAAATTATTAACTATTTGCTTGATTAAATTTGTTAGACTTTTCTGTGTATGAGGATTGAATTAATGATCAATAATAACCTAATTTGAATAACTTGAAGAAATGGAAAGCATGTTAATGCTTTTTTATTCCTGATGTGGTGTCATAAAAAAAAGAATTTAACATTAGTTCAGATTGTCAGTAGTCCAATTGATATAGCATCTCCAACATTGAATGAATTAAATGTTGTCCTCTATCTCACAACGTACAGCTGCGAGGAATTTGCTTTATCTACAGTGTGATATATCATGTATATCTAATATGTAACCAATAGCCAGCCAAAGGGTTAAACAGAGTGGGCTGAATTTTTTTGTGGACACTCAGTGATTCCCAGTATGTGTTTTAGGCTAAACACAATACATTCAAACAAACTTATTTTGTTCAAATTTTTGTTCTCACTTGCAATGCTGGGCCCTTCAGCTAGTAAATATTAAAACTAGATATTTATATATATGTTCCCCATAGAGTGTAGACATTCAAAGCGATGGACCAACTGGGCTGTAGTTTTGTGTGGGAGTTCCATAGACTAACAAATCGAAAATTTGTATTTCTTACAAATAAAATAGTTTTCAAAATTTAATTTTTTTCTTTCACAGAATTCTTTTAAATATCACGGGCAAAGCAAACCCCTTCACCTAGTGGATAAATATCAATTGAAATATTTATAAATATATTTAAAAAAATTAAATTTTGGAAATATATTAATTTTTCCAAAGCTCCCTAACAATCCAAGTAAGCAGTTTTAATCTATATTAGGCAACAAAGGATTCCCCCCCCAGCCTCTCTTGTGTAATATTTTCTATCTCAAGGACTTGATATAATTCAACAATCCTAAACCTTAATTCACATCATGCAATAAATTTATTATTAATGAATTGAAAAAATGAAACTTAAAGAGTAAAAAAGCAATGTTGACAAAAAGTTGCCAAATTTTGCAAGAATTTTTTTATGCAATATACAACCCTAAGTTTGAACTGCCGCAGAACTTCTGGATAATTTTGAGCTAAGGACTATTAACCCTTTTGCATCAGAATCTGGAAATCTCTGCTAACATGCATCTCCCAGACTGTTCAAGAGACACCAAACCTCACATTAAACCATACCTTTTGAGGATTTTCACTTTTACTTCAAAAAATTATAGATTCAGAGTTAAATTTACCTTATTGTTGAGAAAAAATTAATGATTCAAATAATTGAATTTATTGCGTAGTTTAACCACAGATATTTAAAAATAGGGTTTAATTTTGGTTGGTGTTTATTTTTAACTTTTTTGTAGTGTAGTTATCCGAGCTGACCGGACGTGTCTTTGTGAGCTCCCGGATTAAACTGACCGACAACCCAACACCGGGTTAACTTATTCACATGTTCCATATTATGTGAAAACACAAACACTCAGATAACTTGTTTAGTGCATTTATTTCCAGTAAAAAATATTTCTACTAGACTCAAAATGACTGACACAAAAATAGACATGGGTCTTATAAGCGATTTAGTAAAAAATTGGAGAAGTTGGAGAATTCGAAAGAAAGCAAAGGGTCTGAATGGAGTGAAGTGCAAGGAAAGGATAGAAAAGCAAAGATGAAAGTTAAGGGAGGGATTGTTGATGCAAAGATAGATCCAACAGATCTAAACTCTGTTCTTTCTCTCATTGTTCAGGCTATCACTGTCTTAGTTGACCAGCAGGATATATTAAGGGAACACAAAGATAGAATTAATGATCTAGAGAAGCATTAAAAATTGGATTTGAGGGATTTCCGATAATTTTTGAAAAAACAGGAAACGCCTCAAAAAAATTCATTTTGGGGAGGTTTCCGTTTTTTTTTGGGCCCGATTCCGTGTTGAGGCGTTTCCATAGCACCCTTTGTAAAGAGTCTGAACCATTATGGAGTTAGTTAGAGATTAGTTAGAGAGATACAAGGATTACGTTAGAACATTAAAATTTACATTTACCTTTATTATCTCAGCCCGGATGGAATTATTACGAAAAAAAACACAATACATTTCTGTTGAAGAAACAACTGTCCAAGAATGATTAATTTACATCTTAAATCACTAGTAAAAATGGTTTCCACAACATAACATTTAGTAAAAACTTATTTCTTTAATATCTGTAGATACATTTAATCTAGAAGTACAGAAAAGAACTTTTATAGTTTAAAGATAGAAAATTATTAAAGATTAATCTGTATAACATGGTGTCCTCTTCAGTTCATTAATATCTGTACCTAGGAGTCGTTAATATTTGAATTGAACAGATGAATATTGAGTACAAAGAGTACTTTAAACTGTTCCAGATATCCGGCTATGGGCCACATTCACATTCTTTAATCTCCCTGAAATACTCAGTACTTCCCTAAGACCTGAATCAGTCAGCTGTGTCCCTTTCAGGTCCAGTTCCTCCAGAATAGGGAGAGAAACTCCTTCCTTGACTCCCTGCCCTGTAATTCTAGTTTAAAAGGATGCATCTAGAACTCTGAGAATACACCCAGATAATCTCAGAAACTCCTTCAATCCTCCATCTGTCAGCAAAATACATAAATACAGGTTCAGTATCTCTAGGTTTGGACGAGAGTTAACTCCTTCCTCTACTCCAACCCCTGAAATTCTAGAACGAGATAAATCTAATTCTCTGAGATTACTGGATCTGTTTACTGTTTAGTATCCCAATTAAGTCCTTGATCTAATATAGTATATGAATAAAAATCAATAAAGCAATGCACTGAGTTTCTCAAATATTCAACGCGTCGGGTTTTAGAGGAGCTCATACCTA
>NW_019397485.1:0-1453 GCF_000591075.1 Eurytemora carolleeae | reverse complement strand
AAACTAATTAGATATGTTTTAATATGCTTTGATATTTGTTGTGTACATGTCTGAAAATTACTTTAAACTCTAGTTATTCGAATTTATGTATAAACTATTTTGCATATGATAAATTCGCACCCTGATCTCTAATCGTTCTCCTTAAATCTATTTAATTGAAATATTTTGTTATTATTACTAACATTAGGTGGAAAAAATAATCAAAACAGCCAAGAGCTATTTTCCACCTAATTGCTTTATACTTGTACTGTTAATATAATCATCAATTTTGTGATTGTAAACTCTATCTGTATACAGATACATTTATTTTAGCAATAAACGTTATCTTATCTTATCTTATCTTAACATGCCTGTTGGTATAACAACTGAATTGCATTTTAATAACAAAAATAGGCATGGGCATATTACAGTTATGGATGAAAATAAAATAAATTTTAGTTGATTGCCACTTATTTTAATAACTATTTCTAAAATTTCGTCCTCAATTTTGTAACTTTTTTGGCAACCTTATGTCTATGTACCAAAAGTGACATTAAAAATTAAATCCAGTAAAAATTAAACCATCAACATAAAATATCTACCTTTCTCGTATTTCTAACTGAAGTCTGTATTTTGGATTTCACTTGTGCGCCTTCAATGTTGGGGCACCTGGATTAAATGTTGTTGATTTTTTTAACTTTTCAATAATTTTCAAGTTCCAAAATTTACTAAAGAGTATGTAGTCTAAGTTTTCTAACTTTCTATGTCAAAATTCAACAATTGCCCTAGATAAAATTTAAATAAAAGTAACAAAAAAAAAAAACTAATTAAAATGTAACATAAAAACCTGCACTCCTGCGCCTAATTAACTATTACAGGATCCAAACTTGGGTTCCAGTTCCCTAATCCTAATGTCTAAATATATATAAAATAATGATGTATTAAATAAAATCACTATTGAATCATTAGGAGCTCAAATGAAGATAAAAAGTGAAATTTTAATTATACTACAATATAAATATATCTATGTCAGCTCAGGATTTAGAACATTTATAATTACTGAATAATTTTGAGTCGATGAATTTACAAATCATCTTTGTAAGGTGCTATGGAAACGCCTCAACACGGAAACGGACCCAAAAGTGAGTTTGGGTCCGTTTCCTTCTTTTTTCAAGAATTATCGGAAATCCCTCAAAAACTAAAAAGTGTAGAGGGATTTCCGAATATTTTGGGTCGGTTTCCGCTATATTTACATTTGATTCGTTTCCCGTTTTTTTGGGTCCGTTTCCTCTTTTTGTGGGTCAGTTTCTGGTTTTCAGAAAAAGTTTTAAATTCTCAGTTTGTTGATTGGTTTCCCCTTTTTTTTGGGTCCGTTTCCTCTTTTTTTGGGTCCGTTTCTGATTTTCAGAAAAAGTTGTAAATTCTCAGTTTGTTGATCGGTTTCCTCTTTTTTGGGTCCGTTTCCTCTTTATTT
>NW_019397484.1:4756-65106 GCF_000591075.1 Eurytemora carolleeae | reverse complement strand
ATGTTCACAATTAATTTAGAAGATGGGCGCGAAGCGCCCTCAAAGCCTAGAAAGAAGGGCGCGAAGCGCCTTGAATTTCTAGTACATTATATATTTCTATACCGCAGTAAAGTAAATTAAGTTGAAGTTATTTTTCACACCTTTCTTTGAAATATAATTTTATCTGGGCACAGTACTTTCATATACATCCATTAGCGTCTGATCCAATCAGAAACACAAATTTATATTTTCTAATCCTTATATCTTTGTAACTTGAAGGTGTAACCTTGCTCTGCAAAGTCAAGCCAAGAATATTTTACCGAGTTCCCAAATCCAAATTTTAGGTAAATCGGTCTTGGGGTCCATGAGTTTTGATCGGACCTACATACACACAAACAGCCAGACACAGAGATTTCTTCTTTGCATCCATCATTCAATAATCTTTGTGTCTGGGATGTCTTTTCAATATTCTTAAACCCCTTCCCCCCCCCCCTACACTCCCTTCCGAACACTAAATGTTATTGATTGATTACTTTTATCTGTAGAATAATCAGATAAATTTGCGACGTACTTTTTTCAAAATAAGATCGCGGATTCTCCCCCCCCCCCCATCCAAATTTTAGCGATATCCTGCTCACTAATACGAATATTCTATTTTAACTACTTTTTAGATTAATTTGTCAATTGGAAATTTCCTTCTGTCAATCAATCAAGGCGTTTAATCTCAAATCAGTTCTTCTTTAATTCAATCTATCAAAGATTTACTTCAGATAGATAGATAGATAGATAGATAGATAGAACGCGTGCTTGTTGAGTTCTTAATATAATTGCAAAGGAGGCAAGATTTCTCCACCTAGCTATCTAACTATTCAAACTATTCAAATCAAAGATTGAAATATTTCCATGTCTTTAGGCATAACAGATCTAATTGAAGAACTATAAACAAATTTTTTACTTTCTAAAATGTTGACAATAAATTAGTTTCTCAAACGTGTGCGTAAAAACCAGAAGTAGAATATTTATTAGAGTGGAATTTACTAGAAAAAAAGTGTAAAACGGCCATTTTGTTGTACTGTTCATACTGCAGGTGTACTTTACATATTTGTGCTATATAACCTTTTGGGCCCTGGTATATCATTTTATAGAAAATCTAAATTTAATATTAAAAGAAACCAAATTATGAAATAGGATGGTTTCATAATTGACCAATGATCATTTCACATAGACCATATGCTTTTCAATTTGCAAACGATGATTTTCCGTTATTACTATAAATCAAATGATGTTTTTTATTCACCTAATTCATTTTATAAAGTTTATTTAACAGCTTAAAAAAATTCGAAATCGAAATGGATAGTCTTGGGAACATACTGTATTAATGTACTCAACTGCATATAATTTTCATGATTTGTACACTTTTAACTCCCTTTAGGGCTGAAAGGGACTGACAAAATTCATACCGAGGGATTGTCGAAATTCCACTCTAATATATATTCTGTACTCTTTGTATACAAAGTCACAAAATTAGACCAGTATTTAACTAACATGATTTATCTTTCTTTTTCTGTATAGTTTGCAGTGAAAATAGACAATTAGACCAGTATTTAACTAACATGATTTATCATTCTTTTTCTGTATAGTTTGCAGTGAAATTAGACAATTAGACCAGTATTTAACTAACATGATTTATCATTCTTTTTCTGTATAGTTTGCAGTGAAAATAGACAATTAGACCAGTATTTAACTAACATGATTTATCATTCTTTTTCTGTATAGTTTGCAGTGAAATTAGACAATTAGACCAGTATTTAACTAACATGATTTATCATTCTTTTTCTGTATAGTTTGCAGTGAAAATAGACATTACATAGCTAATTCAAAGAATATTAATATAATTAACTAATTTTCTAGGTTCCTTTATATACTCTGTGATAAGAAATTCTTTAAAGTCTGAGAAATTTGATATTAAATTGTATTTGAAAGTTTTCCACCAAATTTTGATAAAATCTTGTTCAATGTTAACTTTTCAATTAAGTTTTTAACGGACTAAATCCATCAAATACATTTAATATAGTGTACATTTATATTATTAAATTGTAAAGGGACTTTCATTGTAATTTTAAAAGAACCTGCATTCAAAGAAGGTTTTGTGTAGCTATACACTTGACACCATCAAAACTTCAATCTGAAAATTTGTGTGAATAATTTAATCAGGTTTCCTAGCGTTTAAACTATTTATTTTCTTTAATTCCTTTATTTTTTAGCGATAAATCCGCAGATCATTTTAGAATAAAAAGTGATTATTTTTAAAATTTGAATACATGGGTAATAAATTTACTTTTTTCAAGAATTTGAATTAACTTTAGTAGATTTAATGCTTTTATTCAAAGCATCGTTTTGTTTTATATCTATAAAGAAAATTATTATAAAGAAAAAAAACAATTTTTTCTTAATGTAAAGATTAGGTTTTCATATTACTTTTTCCATTTGATTATTTTATTTTGATTATTAATCAAAAGGTCAGCAAGTACCTCACGTAATTCTTTTACTTCTTTTCCTTAATTAAATATTAAATTAAACAAATGTATAAAGGACCAGGATTTTAAAATCAGTTCAGCCGTTTTGGCGTGTAATTTATGTTCTAGGGCCCAAAACTCCAGCTATTTATATTCCAGGGCCCAAAACTCGAGTTATATATATTCTAGGGCCCAACACACTATATATTCATGTTCCAGGGCCCAACACTCTAGTTATTCATGCTTAACCATTCCTTGCTGGGGTACTTGATAATCAGGATACGCTGGGGGGGGGGGTCAATTTGTAACCCCCCCCCTCTCTAATTTTCCCATGTTTAATGTTTTAATATGAAAAACGATACATCCTTGGATTATGCTCAACTTTTAGAATCTTGCCAAAAAATAATTTTTTTTTGCAAAATACAGTTATTTATTTATTTTATATTTAGTATTTTTGGAAATAATGTCCAAAAAATGTTGAAATATTACTTTTTGAAAAGTCCTTGACCATGCCATTTCAAAAATAAAACAAATTTGGCAAAATTTTAAATAACCTGATGTTAATGAAGACAAACTAAAAAATGTGCAAATTTTAGTTTTTCTGGTTGTATGCTATTTTAATTTTTTCCCAAACTCGTGAAATCCGTTTTCTTATGTCATAGGCTTTTCAAAAATCTAAAAGTTATCAAAAGCTGAAGGCTAAAAGTGGGTCAAAACAAAAACTTAGTTTGTTACAGAAAAAAGTAGTCAATCAGGCAGTGTGTGCCTGAGGTGTCTGGTTATTAAGGAAAAAACAAAAATTTCATCAGCCGCAGACCAACACTTTTTGAGTAATGTAAAAAAAACTACTCTCTACACGCTAGATTTTAATGTTCCAGGGCCTAACACTTTAAATTTTTATGTTCCAGGGCCCAACACTCTAGTTTTATGTTCCAGGGCCCAACACTCTAGTTTTTATGTTCCAGGGCCCAACACTTTAGTTTTTATGTTCCAGGGCCCAACACTATAGTTTTCATGTTCCAGGGCCCAACTGGACGTGAGATGAAACTACTGACAAGTATATTGGATCGGTGGACGGCTAAAAAACCAACTCAGGAAACTTAAAAATCTAGTTTTCTGAAAAGTGTTGCATGAAAGGTTTATTTTCATGTATTATCAATAGACCCCCCATTTATGAATGAATTCTCAATTGCACCATTTAAAATATCTCATTAAGAATGTGGAAAGTATATCGTTTTTAACCTTAAAATGTGTTTGATTCTAGATATTTTTTTCACTGTTTCGGAACAATAAGTCACGTTAAAAAGAGAAAAACAGTGATATGTTTATTTGTATAAATGGAAGGTACAGGGTGTCCCACGAAACATGACAGTATGCAGGACGACTTGAATGTCGTCTTGATTTTTGATATAATTTGCTGCGTTTATTTGTCAACCTAATTTTAGAAGTAAATTTCTAGAGATAATAATCACAAAATTTCCCTTGTCCTGCCATTTCCAAAATGTGGTCTGCCTTTTTTGAGCTCTCAATATTGCCCGAGATATAAAGAATTTCGTTCAGATTTCGACAATTTTGCTTTTATTTAACAAAATTGAAATCTGAACCAAACTCTTTATATTGAAAGCACAAAAAACGCAGACCATTTTTTGGAAATGCCAGGGCTAGGAGAATTATGTGATAATTGTTTCAAGAATCATACATGTTAAAGTAGATAGAAGACTAAATGTCACAAATAAATTCAAATACCAAAGACGACTTTCAAGTCGTCTTCCTATTGTCATGTTTCGTGGGACACCCTGTATGTCTACACTCTACAGTGCCTTAGAAGAATAAGTTATTTTATTAGTGAGGAATTTATTTCAGAAAAAAATGAACTATCGGATAATATTGATCGACCAATTCTTTCAAAGAAAATCATCTTCAGAGTTCTAAAATATTTAAGAGATGGATAATAATCCTACCTTCAGATGCCCAGCCAAATAGATTGGGGAATCAATGGTTGACAATTTACAAAAATTGCTTTTTTGGCAAATTTTATATATTCTATATGAAGTATGAGACACGTTAAACCTAGGATGATCATTTTAGGTATTTTTACACTCTGGATATAAGAAAATCTAAAGAAGAAGTTTTTCTGCCTGATTATTTCAATCCTAAACTTACTAGTTTCTTAATTCAAAATAGAGCTAGGATGTATATGTATTATGTTTAGTATTCGCTCGTTTACAGACCGATGATGAAAATTATTTCTAGGGTCGACTACGAAAGTAGCTTTTCTATCATGTAAGAAAATTGATTTTGTGTTTATAAAAGGTTTGAAAAGAAGGATGTACAGAAAAGAAGAAAGGTGAAGAAAAAACAAGACAAATAAGTGAAGGTCTAATTAACCTAAAAAGAGAAGCCGTATTTAAAAAGAAGATAAGAACCCAAACCATGTTTTAAGTTTTTCTAAATTTGTTTAGTCATCACTTTTTTAGGGACAGAAGCAAGAACCAATCTGAACAAATAACTTTTAGTTTCTTTGTATCGTTATTGCATTAACTTTTTTTAATGGTTTAATTTCCGCAATCCTTTATATTTCTAATTTTGTTATAAGGGATTGTAGGCGTGATTTCAATTGTGACCCTGCATGCCTTATTCACAACAGTACCCTTGAAATCTGAATCTGAATCTAATCAAAAATATGAAAATATCGTCGTTTTTCTAACTCGAAAAGCGTTTATTTCTGTGAGTTTCTCCATTGCTTCTTATACAGAAGAAATCCACAAATCACTTTTATAAAGCACTGCAAAAACTAACCAGGAGGCGAAGGTCAGATGCAATTGACATTTCTGTTACGACTTTGTGACTCCGTAGCTCCTCTAGCTCTGATTTTTAGCACAAGTGAATTTACTTGATTACATATCATGAATTCAAACATTTTTGTTCTTCTAAATAGCTCTTCAATAAGAGGAGTTATTATGGAAAACATATAAGATTTTAATCGTAAGTGCATTTTACTTTAGTTTGACGTGAAAGAAACCGTAAATAAAAATAAAGTTTATTGAGACTGAAACATAGAATATATAATTTATTTGTCGATCTGACAAAGCTTTTAATTGAGTACCGTTGTAAATCATCGGGCATACTTAGACAATGAATGATTGTTTAAATAAACGAATGTAAACCATACATCACATTCTAATATTTGTCTATATAAAGTATATGTACATTTCCGACGAACTTTTTAAAAGTTTTTTTTTTCACACCTCTCCCTTATATCTTAATTCCTAAACTTTGGCAAAGTCAACTTATGTTAATAGACAAAAATAGCCAAACCGTGTAAATGGTAAAGATTTGCTGTTTTGATTAACTTTCTAATATAATATTACTTTTATGAATTAAAATATTAGAAATTTGTTAATAAAAAAAAACTGGTTAAATGTGTTTGTGTTCCTCTTTTTTAATTTGAAATTGTGTTTCTCTATTTTAGGGATAAAAATTGATAAAAATTGATAAAAGAACGATTTTATTTCATCAGTGATCTGTACACCTTTAAAAACATCCAGATTCTGGAGATATAAAAAAACAGGTTTTTCAAAGTATTCGTGCAAATCAATAAAGATTTTTATTTTTTAACCCCAAACAGGCCGTGGGGGGGGGGGCGCGACCATCTCCCCCACCTCTAGTTATGTTTTTCCCTTGCACTCTCATTTTTGACTCTTGCACCACTGATAATTTGTTGACTTGTTTTACAGTAATTTAAAGGATTTTTTGCAATTTGTTTTTTAATGCATAGGGTAGGATACAGGTTAGTAAAGGCCGGTCAGGGTTGTTATGAGAATCTAACTTCTGTGTTATTTGATCTGTTAATTTTAAAACTATGTACATTGTACATTAATGAAAAGACCTTGAAACAGGAAAGTTCACTAATTTTTTCCTTAGCACCCGAAGTATTAAAGTAAGCGGTTTATTTATTTTCAATTGGCTTTCTTTAAAAGTTTTCAATTTTGTCATGCATTGCAACCTCATAACCTTTACACTAAGGTCTTATTTTTATTATTTTTGTGAAGGTTGGATTCTTGGAAGCGAGCTCAATATATTTGTTAAAAAAGAGGAAATGTCTGTAGCATTCCACTGTCAGTATGTTTTGAAGACGACATGTTATAATTGCGTTTGATTTCTCAGAAGTGTATATTGATTATTGTATAACAATGTTCAACGAAGAAAACAACCATGTCGATACCTTTTTTGTAAATTGCAAATAAATATACAATAAATTTTCTTCTTTCTACTTGTTTGCATATTGAATTTTGAAGCTTGGCGACTGAATAAGAAGGTAGAAAATAGTAAAATATCAGAAAACAGTAAAAATATCAGAAAACTGTAAAAATATCAAAAAACAGTAAAAAATATCAGAAAACAGTAAAAATATCAGAAAACAGTAAAAATATCAGAAAACAGTAAAAATATCAGAAAACAGTAAAAATGTCAGAAAACAGTAAAAATATCAGAAAACAATAAAAATATCAGAAAACAGTAAAAATATCAAAAAACAGTAAAAAAATCAGAAAACAGTAAAAATATCAAAAAACAGTAAAAATATTAGAAAACAGTAAAAATATCAGAAAACAGTGAAGAGTAAAAGGGAAAGAAACTGGGGTAATGTGTGAAAAGTAGAAATGAACGTGTTCTGTTTTTCTTTTCGTTCGCTCATCGTTCGTGAATTATCAATTTCGTAAGTTTTTTTTCAATCATTCAAATTAATTATTTATTAGCTCTCAAAATGATCGTTCATTTTTCATTTATTTTGTTCGATTTCTTAATGAACGATCGTTTAGTAAAATCGTTCATTCAGTAAAAAAGACAATAGTTTTTCAATAGTTTATTTGAAAAATCGTTCGTTTAGTAAACATCTCTTGTTAATAAAAAAGTTTGTTCCACAAAATCGTTCGCTCAGTATAAAAAATTACCGTTTTTTCTAAATATTTTGGAAAATTTGTTTGTTCAGCCAATACTATCGTTTTTTAAGTCCGTTTGAACGATTTTCTTTTTTCGTTTTTAGGAAACTTTCGTTTTTTTCTAAACCATTCGTTCGTCAATCGTTCATTTTTTTCTGAACAACACCAATCGTTTCCGCAAAAGTTTCGTTCGTTAATCAAGCGATACCTATCTCTTGTGGAAAGGGGGAGACATTGCGCAGACAGAAGAAGTAAAACGGTGAAAATGTAGGAGAAATGTAGTAAAGGAAAGAAAAGGGAAAAAAGAAAAATGTGAGGTTGGGAAAGAGGGAAAGTTTACGAACACAAATGACACAGGACTACCCACAAAGAATGAGACAATAAAGACGACCTGAAACACTTCAAATACTTTATTGTGCAAAGAAAGAAGCAATTTTATAGTTGTAGGGAATCACGAACATAAGAAAACAGACTGTTTAAATTCTGGAACCAACACCGTTTTTACTCTCTGTTATTTTGTGTTATGGTAACAAAATTGATTTCTAATATTACACACTGAGTATACAGTGTAAACATGTATTTATAGTGTTTAGTCCTTCCTCAGCTTTTATTTGAACTTATTCACACCATTTAGATTGAATATTAATTCATGAGGAATTCATAGTGTTTGCTACCCTTACATTTATAGTCGCTGGTAATAAATTTATAAAGTATATTGCAAGAAAGTTGCATACGAAATAGAAATTATATATTCTTCATGTATTTTAGACTTGGTAAGGTATAAGTTACCAACAAACAAAGGAATATTTTTGAAGTTTTCTTCTCTTTAAGATATAAATAAAATGTATTTGAAATTGGCACTAGTCTTGCTAATATATAAAAAGAATTTAAGGCAAAACTCAAGAGTTTAAGACAAGTTGAAAATCTCGTTTTAAAAAGAAACGATTACACTATCGTAGACTTAGAATTGGACACTTTCGTTATTTTCAATTCGTTCTTTAATTGCTCGGTATCAACCCATTGATCGTTTTTTAGCCATTCATTAAGAATTTGAATTCGTTTGTTTTTAGAATTATCATTAATTTTTAATCCATTTTTTTCGTTTTCTAACTATACGATCGTTTAATTTTATAGTTTATTCTGTAAAATCTTCGTTCAAAAAAATCGTTTTCTAAAGTTTATTACAAAAATCTTTTGTGTTGTAAAAAAATGATTGCTGTTCAAAATCTGTTCAAATAAATTGTTTGCTAAATTTTTAAAGTTTGTTTGAACTTACGATTTAGAAATCTTTTATTAACGGTCTGACTTATAAATGCTAAATGGGAACAATCGTTAACAAAACAATTCTTTTTATTTCCCTGAACGATCCAATTCGTTTGTTCATCCGGTGGCGAAAAATTTCGTGTGTGCAGCTATATAGTGTATATATAATATTAAGCACATTTAAAAAAAGAGAAATAAATGTTTGCACACAATTGAATTAAAACTAGTTTGGCCTCTTCAATGGATTGAGAGAGAGGAAATAAATTCAATTTCGAGAACATTACAATACAACTCTAAGACAGAGAGAATACATAAAAAATAAAGTGAGATCCATGGAACTGTGGAATGGAAAGACAACTGTTAAAGGGAGTATTCGCAAAAAATGAAAGGGGGGCTTACAGCGAAAAATAAGCGCTTTGATCGCTACTAGTCTAACAAAAGTTGTTAAAAACGACTCATACCGAAGAACGTAGGGTCCATACAATTTGGAAAGTTGTAACATTCAACTCGGATCGTAAAATGATCAATTTAATTTCAAACAAATCATTCAGATATTACAAACAATAGTCATCGATTGTTTTCAACGCATTTGTATATAGATAATATTTCATAATATTTTTGATTTTTTTAAAAATAATATTTTGCTGGCGCTGGATTTTCGAACATTCCTGGAAAATATGAACTTTCGTCTTCATTATCAAAAATCCTCGAAACAGAATAAATGTTTTCAAAAGAAACTCTCATGATCATGAAAAAAAATATTATGAAATATCAACTATATATATGCGTAGAAAAGTTATCGATGACAATGTACTGCAATATCTGAATGATTTGTTTGCAATTAAATTGTTTTTTTACGATTCAAATCTAATGTTGCATCTTTCTGAATATGGACGCTACGCTCTTCGGTATTAGTCGTTTTTAGCAATTTTCTCATCATAGACGCGACAGATAGAAGTAAGATTAGTAGCAATCAAAAGCGCATATTTTTCGCCGTAAGCTTATGACCCCTTACTTTTTTGCGAACACTCTCTTTAAAATCAAGTTATGATTTCAGATATTCCAATTAACATAACACACAAATCATAAAGCGTAAAAAATTTCTTGGCTACAGTTGATTTTCAAAATACTAGTAAAACTATTTGCTTTACAACATCATCAATTGCCCGTTTGATAACAATAATGTCGTCTTCCTAAAAATGTTTAAATTGGTTGTTCAAACCCAGCTAATATATTGACAATATATACAAATAAATTAACAGATCAAAGACGACTTTCGTCTTATTACTGTCATGTTTCGTGGGACACCTTGTAGATAATTCAGGGTTGCTCGTAGAGGATGAGACTTCAGAGACGACTGTAAAGAATATATATTGAGTCATTTTCTTGATATCCTGTTAATCTGCCAAATTTAATAAATGTATGGTCGTAATTTAACTTAAATCTCGTGTATTGCGAGTAGGGATGTTCAAGGGATGTTAACAATTTCATTTTTTTGAAAAACGATCGTTTCGTTATGTAAAAAAACGATCGTTTCGTTATGTAAAAAAACGATCGTTTTTAAAAACGATCGGTTTTTCAAAAAGTTCATTTTTTAAAAATGGTCGTTTTTAAAATATATTCATGATTGTTAATCTTGTAGCGGTTCAAAAGGTACTATCGTGAGTTTGACATGCCACTCTTTACATGGATGGTCACATAAAATTACGCCTGTTCTTTTATTGTTTAATGTTTAAAAACGACCATTTTTAAAAACGATCGTTTTTTCAAAAAGTTCATTTTTTCAAAAAGTTCATTTTTTCAAAAAGTTCATTTTTTCAAAAAGTTCATTTTTTAAAAATGGTAGTTCAGATATTGCAGTACATTGTCATCGATACATTTTCTACGCATATATATAGTTGATATTTCATATTATTTTTTTTCATGATCATGAGAGTTTCTATTGAAAACATTTATTCTGTTTCGAGGATTTTTGATAATGAAGACGAAAGTTCATATTTTCCAGGAAAAAGTTCATTTTTTAAAAACGATAGTTTTTATAAAAATCGTCATCTCGTTAACGATCGTAAACGACAACCCTCCGTTAATGATAGTTAACGACGACTCTTCGTTAACGATCGTTAACGACGACCCTTCGTTAATGATCGTTTAAGAAGAAAGAAACAAAACCGACCTGAAGGGCATCTGTACTTATCATTGAGTAGTTTTTGAGAAAATATCAAGAAGTTTAAGCTCACTCACAACTTTTTAACTTCATGTAAGACGACATTCAATAAAGTTGCATGTTTTTTTTCTTTCTCAAAAACGACCGTTTTAATAAAGTTCGTCGTTTCGCTAGCGATCGTTAACAACAACCCTTCGTTGACGATCGTTAACGACGACCCTTCGTTAACGATTGTTAACATAATTTAAAAAAAAAAAAATTTCAAAAACGATCGTTTTTTCTAAAGCGAACATTTTTTAAAAAAATCGTATAAAAACGATCGTTTTCTAAAACGATCGTTATTCGTTTTCTAAAAGTTCAAAACGATAGAAAAACGAAACAAAAAACGATTAATGGACTCGCAATTCCGCCCAAGTAAAATCCACTTGCGTTGAAAACCCTCGCTGGAGTTTAAAAGTTTAAGATTGAATAACATTCGTACACTCGTTTAATCCAGTCTCAGACGTTGTGGGTGATCCTGTATCTATATACTAGCGTTTCCTTCTATATATTTACTTGATACCCTTGACCTTTTCTCATATATTTACTTGATAGCCTTGACCTTTTCTCATATATTTACTTGATACCCTTGACCTTTTCTCATATATTTACTTGATACCCTTGACCTTTTCTCATATATTTACTTGATACCCTTGACCTTTTCTCATATATTTACTTGATACCCTTGACCTTTTCTCATATATTTACTTGATACCCTTGACCTTTTCTCATATATTTACTTGATACCCTTGACCTTTTCTCATATATTTACTTGATACCCTTGACCTTTTCTCATATATTTACTTGATACCCTTGACCTTTTCTCATATAGTTACTTGATACCCTTGACCTTTTCTCATAATTTTGCCTCAACTTCCTTTTCTCAGAGGGTTTGTACTTTTATGAAATATTTCCTACATATAACCGTTCCAATTAATGTAAAATGACTTGTATTTTTTCCTCTTTTTAACGAAAGTCGCTTCTTACACCTAAATTTACTGAAAATCTTGTAATGTAAGCTTTTTCAAAGAGACTAATCAAACTGAGACCTTAAACCCTAAGAAAATTCTGAAAGAGACTGTGTAAGCATAATTTCAAGTGCATGACCCTCCATACAAAGATGGCAAAGCCTTTATTTGATCAATATTAAATAAGACATTCCGTTTTTCCAGGTTTTAAAGTATTCTAGGTGGAGAAACCACAGCTAAGAATATTTAGTTTTCATAATTAAAACAATTGATATCTAATTCATACTTTAATAGACAAAGTTTTACAGGTTACTGTATAAAATCGGGCATTGGTTCTTTGCGCTGGAGGGTCACTTAAAATTACTCTTTATACTTCCAAATATTTCATTTACTAAGCACTATATATCTACAAGTAGTTTTCTTTTATCAAGATATCTTTATATATATATATATATATATATATATATATATATATATTAAATCCATGAATATATTATGTATCCCTATATTTATTTGCTAAAGGTAGATCTAGGTATTAAGTGTCATACCATGACCCAGCTTTATATATAAAATAAAATTTTTCAGTTATTCATAGATAGAAAGAATATGTATATATAAACAAATATATAAACTAGACTTTTTGGGCACTTCGCGTCCATCTTCTATTTTAACTTTTAAGTGTGGCTTTATCTGTGAGCATCTTCTCTTTGTACAGTATAAAACAAAAGAAAAAAAATTGTGCGGATCATAATATTTTTTCGCGCATTTTTAAAAATTTACAAGAATAAAAAAATTATAAACACAATTTTTTTAAATTTTGTTATATAGAAAAACAGTAAAATCTTTAAATACAGAAGCTGATTCTTTAGGATCGTTATAATACGTGAAACATTGTGTTTAGTATTCTTTTTAATAAAATGTGAAGTTTAAAAACTGAAATATATATATTGTGTCTGCATATTTCTTTTAATCTATGCATAACTGGAAAATTTTGTTTAATTTAATTATGACTTATAAGCCTAATCTCAAAATAAAGACATATAACTTGTTTTAGGTTTTATTTATTATACGAAAAGAAACATAACAATTTTAACAATTCAAAGAAAACTGCAATGGTCGCTTTTTTACACTGATATATGTCCAGCTAAACAATTGTGAGCTATTCAGAACAGGTGGTTATTAAACTCTAACAAATGTGTGTAACTTTGAAATGCTTTAATTCAGACATTCGATAGTTAAATAAAAATGATAACAATTGATAAATTGTTATTTTAATGATTGAAGGCTGTGAAGGGTTGGATGGCAGGGGAGGTACTCGCTGGAGACCTAAATACGACAGGCTGAGAGTTGAAGGCTACTGGAAACTGAGGAAGAGCCGGTGCTCTAGCTGCTACTGGAAACTGAGGAAGAGCCGGTGCTCTAGCTGCTACTGGAAACTGAGGAAGAGCCGGTGCTCTAGCTGCTACTGGAAACTGAGGAAGGAATGGCGCACTAGCTACTACTGGGAACTGCTGGACTACTGGCAGAGCAGGAGCAGAGCTTTGTCGGAGTTGGATGGTTCGAATATTTGCTCGAGCTGCTTTATTTCCGGCATTGGGAGCAGCAGATCTAGCTACAGATACAGCAGGAGCAGCGTCAGTATTTACAGGATAATTCCAGGCCTTGTTAGGATTATTAGGATCATAAACATAAACATTTGGATCTTCAGGTTTAAATAAAGGACCTTTGTAAGCATATTTAGCATCTTCACTGGCAGCAGTGGGCGCTTGTGGCCTGGCGATCACAACTGCTAAAAGAAGAACAAAAATCACTCCAGTAGTTGCAGTGGGAATCATTTTAGGTTTGATGCTCAGTGTTTCCTGGGTTTAGTTTAAATACTAAAGTTTAAAATGGTCCCATGTTAAAGTTGTCGGTTACACACGCCTTGTCTTGCTAAAAAAAACCAAAGACTCCGTATTCCCAATCTTTATTGTCTGCATCAGATAACAGGAGTGCTCCAGAACCTTATGGATAATATGCTCCGGAGAAACCTTCAAACTCTTCCCAGTCTCAGAATTGATGGACGGGGCCGGCTTATCAATAAAGTTCTCCTGAACCCAACCCAGAGCGTTAGCTCCGGGGTCCAATGAGAACACTTGATAAGTGTAATTTGCAGCAAACTTGATTGACGAGTCCACTACAGTGGTTCCCAACTTCCCAATATACTTCTCCAGGTCCTTCTTCATATCTTGGAATGACGCCCTCAAGTTAGCATGTTCCTTTCGTCTGCAGAACAATATTGAAAGAGGAGCAAGACCTTTGGACTGAGCCCAGGACACACATCCTTGACACTTCAAAGTTTCAGGAACCCGGCTCTCAAAACTACACCGCCTGGTTACACAGATATCTTTAGGACATAAACATGCATAACAGATCTTACCCTTATCCATTTTACTCCATCTCTCAACAGGGTTGAGTGAAAAAAACTCAGCGCAGGTACTCATCTCATGTGCATGATTGGTCAAAGGACAGGGGAATTTTAAGTTGGCCTGGTACCACTTGGTATTGTGGAATGTTGTTGCAAAAGCTCCAGAATGAACCTCTTCATCAGACTTGTGCCCTCCAGCATCTAGAACCTTGTGAACAGATTTTGTTTTTGATCTTGGTGATTTCGGAGATTTAGGAGATTTTGATTTCATGTTCACCAATCTCTCCGCCTCCCTCGAACCCTCACTTTTGTTCCTCTCTATAATACACAGACTCTTGAACACAGAATAGGCTGGCAATCCCACAGGATTCTTGTAATCCAATCCTGCTCTAGTCATTTCAGTAATCCAATCTGCATACGCCTCTGATGGTAGGATGCAGGATAAGCTGTTCAGGGTAGCCCTGGAGTACAGACAATTAACCAACTCCACGTTATCAATCTCATTGACTCTGGATAATCGCTCCATTCTCTGCAGAGCCCCGGAGATGTAAGCATAAAAGGAGTATTTTGCATTATTATTGGTAGGATTAGGTTTGTTCCGACGGTTCAGATCACTAAGAATATCACTGATGATCCTCGAAACCCCTCCGTAGTTCATGACCAGCCACCTCTTCATATCCATGTAGGAGTCCGACATGTTGATCAGTTTGCTCTTGATCTCATCAGATAGATGCCTATTGTATAAGCGATTCGCCTTTTGAACAGAATTCCCCCAACCCAAATATGCAATTTCAGCAGATTCAAGAAATTCATACACCGTGATTTTTGCATTATCGGAGAAGACACCTACATCAGCCGAATCACCCTTTGAAGTATTAATGCTATGAACCTCAGCCTTATTGTAGAGCTCTTCAATCCTTAGACACCAGTTCTCTGCAGAGTCCAGCAAATCATTAATCGAATCACAATATTCATGATCCGTCCCATGGAATTTAACATATTTCTGCAGTGATTTCTGAATATTTCCTACTGCAGTATGAACTGAAGGAACATCAACAGTTTTTAACTTCTTGATCAACGAGATATTCTTACTATCAATCGCCGAATCAACTAAGATAATCTGCCTGAGCTGTTTCTCCGCTCGTTCAATTCCTTTTCTTATGATCTCTCGTTCTCTCAGCGTACTCTCCTCTGATGTTGGATTTCTTTGTGGTGAGTACTGTCCTATAGTTATAGGCTGATATGACGTGTTGGCAACCTGCTCTGATAAATTCACCACTAACCCCCTTAATCCTTCCGTAGCATGTCTGCTTGAGTCTAGAGAGTTCCTAATTTCACCAATCTCCTCCCTCATCCTATGCATAGCAACCCCGGAAGAACTATCGTTTATCACTTCCTGGATAGAATCCACAATCTCCTTAGGAACCTCAGGGGTAGCCCTAGTAGTGAGTTCTACAAACCAGTCCTGAACCATCTCCATCCTTTCATCTAGTTTTTGTTCAACTCTGACTACAGTATCCTCGAGTTTATCCAATCTTCTCTCATCCGACTTTAGCCTCACCCATACTTCAGTACTATTAGACTTCAGAACTTCTATATCCTCCTGCATCGATCTGTACATAGATTCAGCCCCTTGTACTGTAGTGGCAATGGTTGACATTCCCCGACGAATTTGATCAAACTTCCTTTCAAATGTATCCTGCCTAGCATTCATCCTAACCCTCCAGGACCCCTCATACTCCGTACCTTCGATATCTCCCCTCTCAGAGTTGTTGGTTAAACCTTGAATCCCGACTAGAACGCTCTCCAAGGATTGATTAGAGTCTACATCTCCTCCTCTGGCATTAGGCACAGGAGAACTGTTTATACTGTTAGGCTCAGATCTTGTAGATATGCACTCTGCCCCAGAATTTACTACTGATCCCCTAAAGTGAGGACTCCGTGCTGGGGTATGATACATTAATTGATCTTGTTGAAGGATCAGTCTGGTGGGATCTGTAGCCGAAGGATCGGTACTTGATCCGCAAACCATTACTGATCTCACATTCTTACTCAAATCAGCCTCCCTTCTCCTCCTTGATACAGGGGTGCATTCTGGGTCAGATGATAGATCTCGGTTTACAGGTTCATCATGAAACTCATAATCTTGATTCTCCATCCTTATCCTTGATCCTCGGTACAGCCCTGCATTGAACTCAGAAGCTTGGGCAGGAGCACTAGGAGAGTTGGAATCATTTGGCATGGTTCTGGTTAATCTCTTGGCTTCCTTTCGAATCCAATTCAGCCTATCCTTTAGACTGCCTAGTTCCCCTACTAATTGAAACTCCCCCCTTGTTAATAAAACCTCCGATATTTTCTGCTGAATCTCCTCAAGGAATCTATTATATTGTTGCTCTATGACATCCAGTGCTTGTGCTGAATTGCAAACAAGCTCCCCCCACTCAAATATAGCAACCTTGAGCAGGGTGTAGCCATCTCTCAATTTCCTATTAACAGAATTAGAACCCCCCTTTGATCTGGTTTGGATTCTGGATTCTAGACATGTCCCCCTATTATTGCGAAAAGTATCGTCAATAAACCCCGTTAAATTAATCTGCGGGGTAGAAACACATCTATCAGTATTTAAATTGGAAAATCTGTTGATTGCAACGGTTTCAGGTAGATTTAAAGTACTACTCAGAAGTTCGCCCTCCCCTTCAGACGTAGACCTTCTCCTGGATGCCCCCCGTTGATTAGATTGACCATTCATATTTCAAATTAAAAGATTTATTTAATCTCAAGAAAATTTAAATCTCCGCCCCTCTTTGACGTCTTTCCAAATATTAGTTTAGCAGACACAAAGGGATCTTGGGGATTTCAATATTTTAATTCAACTCATTTCATTGCAATTTTCAAACATTTTTACTCATGGTTTATTATCCCGCTATTCATCCAGTCTTTCCAACTATATATACTGGCAGACCCAATGAAATCAAGGAAACACCAACATTATACACCTCAATACTCAGAGTTTAGTATTAGACTTTGAATTCACCCTTATCTAACTGTTTCTATCTCTATTATTCATTGAAATCTTTCCAGTTTTTTTAAACCGGCAAATACAATAAATTTAAAGATAAATCAATACTCAACTCTCAAAGAAAATAGTAAAACCTCCCCTTATTTCTAGAAATCAACTCTTCGCCACTTTCGAAATCTTTCCGGGTATTAACCTGGCAGATACAAAAGATCATGAAGAATCAAATATTCCATCTTAAAATCCTCAATTCTCATTTAAGATCCCCTTTTTGCTAAAGAATCTCAAATCCTCCCTCTCTTTGAAATCTTTCCTGATATTAATCTGGCAGATGCAAAGAGGATCAGGGGATAAAAAGGATGAAACTCTAATTTAAGTTTCTAACCTTTTCTTTAAAGTTAAAATAATTATGTGTTAACCCCTAATGGTCTGTGATTGAATATTTCGCAACCCCTAGTGATCATCGTAAATGGTTACCGAGTCGTATTCCTCCTGGACTGATTGGAAGTCCCTCTCTCTCGAGATTGGCTCATCTTTGCGACAGTAAAAAACCAGTCTCGAACTCAATATATATTTCGGTACTTCAATCTTAAAAAAAATCACTACAGAAAAAGCACATAAATGAATCATAAATCTTAAAATTACTCGATCAAAAATCATTTCATTTTAGGCATAAAAAACTGTAGCTGTATACGAAAACATGAACAATACTTTATACATCCATCTTTACAAAATCATTGAAAATCTCGACAAACATGATTAATTTAAACTCTCATTAAACTCAGGTTTATAAAATGATAATAGCGTAAATCTTACCACATTTATCCTGGGGAAATACGTATTAGAACAGAAATAACTTTTAATCACGAGACAGACATATGCCTGAACCCGCTCATTGACCACGACTATATTAAAAACAAACGCTATATCATAAAACTGGTTACTATATATAAACTCGCGCCTGCGCAGAAACTTCGAGAAACCAGTAACAGACGCACACACAGTACGCTTCCCAGGGGCGATGCAGATCCTCACAGGGGCAACTTGACTCAAACACTGGTCGTGAGGGAACTCGCGAAACACTCGCCAACCAAGGAAGAAAAGAAAAAAGTTCAACTGCACCCCGCGACTGGAATTGAGATCATTCTATTAATCGTCCAACCCTGAAAAGAAAAATCACTTTATCACTTCCACATCACTGTCTGCGAGATCCTCTTCTAGAACTCGAAATCCTCAACCTCCTTCGGGATCTCGAACTCAAAGTCCAGATTATCAGGGAACTCATCTTCGTCTCCAACACCTTCAATCATCTCATCATATGTCCTAGGTCTAACCTTCTTAGAGCTAGAACGCTTCAAAGCAGAACTCAACCTCTTCTTTACAGGCTTAAGAGTAGAGGGCACGGCCTCAGGCTCATCCTCAACCATAACCTCATCGTTCTCGTCTAAGAAAACCACCTCCTCCGTCTCCTCCCCCTGGTGAAGCCCGTTGGCTAGGTTTCCGAGCTCATTCCCAACTCCAGGCAAGCCTGGAGCAGGCTGAGACGGAGACCGACCTGACGCTTCAACACCAGAGATACCCTCCGCTCCATTCTTGGATGACCTCAACCTCCTCTTCTTTACTTTACCAGATTTCGCTCCAGACTGACTTCCAATCCTCTTTCGTCCAGAGCGATGTTTCCAGCCAGCAAGAACAGGAACATTCTCTCTCCACCTAGTCCTCTCCTCGAACTCCCAGTCCTTGGTCAGGCTGATCAACCCAGACACTCTCTTCTCTCTGATGAGGACTTCAGCCCTGGCTTTCCCCAAACCCGACTCCTCATCCTTCAGGTTGTTACGAACCGCCTTGTTCAGAGCATCATCCATGGCAGGAATCTTTGAAATAGGTTCATCAAAGATTCTCCTGTAGCACAACCTCATTGGATCATAGATACTGCAATAGAACCTCTGGAAACCCACGTCTCTGGTCATCCGTGTAAAGAAACCCTTTAACCTCTCCGGCTCCATTCTAGCCCATTCCAGCAGGCTCCATCGCTGAGATCTACCTATCTCAGTACACTTGCTCCCAATATCAGTACTCTTGGCTGTAGAAACCTCAAAACCTAGAAGCGGAATCCTCACTCCATCAGGTCTCCTCAATCCTCTTATCCCAGAGACAGGATCCATCCAGGTTTGCTCCCCAATCTCCTCCGGAGTCATCCCGAACCTGGCATACTCAAGATCAGTATCTCTAGGTTGTCTGATCACCCTACCATCTGACCACTGTATCTTGGCTCCAGCTATAATCCTCATCTGTGTTACAAACCATTCCCTGCATTGTAACAAAAACCTGCAGCCCCCGAAAGTAGGACTGGGCCACGCTCCTAGTATCTCAGCCCAGACCTTAACATAGGGAGGAGAAAATTCACACAGCTTCTCTCTGCAATCTCTCAACCTTAACGAACGAACCATCTCATCTCGAGTTTGAGCTTGCTCCTCTGCAACCTGGTGATATTCTACTCCCTCTAGAGATATCATCACAAACTCCAGAAACCAGCTCACAGCAGCACCTTGATCACACTTCAAATATCTACACAGCATATCAGGATCAGGGAAGACATCTCTCAGCAGTAGCCCAGCCAAAACATTATATGTGATAAACCCGAATTTAATGTCCCCCAGAGCATAACATTGTAGAGCCTTGGGAATCTCTCTCCACCTGATACCCCACATATTATCTCCAGTGGAAACTGTTTTGTTTAGTAGAGTACCTTGAACCTGCACCCCCATGGCTGTCATGTTCTTAGAGTGAAACTTGTATCCTGCTAGTATGGCCAACGAAGTTAGGTCTAGAAAACCCCGCTCCAGTCTAACCTCCATTCCAGTGACTAATGAGTAGAACTCCTCTATTCCCCGTACATCTCTCCGGATTGCTAATCCAGCAGAGACAGGGAGGTCACGGAGTAACTCAACAATCCCAGGCTGCACAGTCACTTGCTTCAGAACATAATCACCCAATCCGTTCATCTCCAGGTCCAGTGAGATCAAACAAGTCCACGTGATCCCATTACCAAACATGATTTTCCCCGGTACTTGTTTCCAACCGTCCTTTGAATAACCATGAGCTAGATCAGTCTCTACACTAGTCCGGAGAACTGCTCTCTTAGGATCAATACTGAGCTTACCAGCCATCCGGAGTGTATCGTAATAGGTCGTCTTGACGTCCTCAACATCTAGTGAAACCACCTGAGAGCAGAACCTGTCTTGATCCAACCCCTGCATCTTCTTTATCCATTCTCGGGTTTCCTCAATCTCCTGGTCAGAACTAACACCGCACACTAGCTCCCGAACTTCGATCCTATCCAACATCTTCAAGTTCAATCCCCTCTCAGCTTGATACAGTTTCAGATCATCTAGTTTGGGGTATCTCCAACCTTCAACACCTTTAGCATCTTCCACCAAGAAATCCAACAGTGGAGCATCCACAGGTAAAAACTGGCGAGAATTAAGAACACTAGGTTGATCCAGTCCAGCTCTGGACACCCTAGTAATATACCTCTGCATGCAGGCCTGATCCCTCCCAGTGTTAATCCGATGCCTGTAGCCCACAATCTCCGCAACCATGTCCACCTTATTTCCAGGCCTCTTCTCTCCCCATACCTTCTCTCCTTCCTGAGGGATCAACATGGTCATGGAAGGATTGTAAACTTCACTCCTCTGCTCCTTCAATCTCCTCTCAATCCTCTTCCGGAGATCCTCTGTTGTCAACAGTCTAAAAATCAAAAATTTAATAAACAATGTATAAACTAATTTACGTCTTCTGGTTGCATCAGCGATTAAAATTAAGCCAAACTCATGTTTCATGACAATAACCCCCCCAGACCCACAGCAAACTTTGGATATCAGTATTATGGAGCACCCGGAGCAATTACTTCTCCGGATCTTTACTTTGCTTAGAACACTCATCAAAATGACCACGAGTGTTAATTAACATTTCTCCAACAGAATACACAATACTGATATCCCTTACACTCCTTGTTAAAGTTTGCCCCATCCTATTTGATTTGATACCATATTTCAAAACCACTTTGGATCCTTGAACCTCTACAACCTTAGCCAGTCTCCAACATGCTGACTCTTTCGTATAGTTACTGTCATTAAACACAAAAATGACCACATCATTGACATTAGGCAACCGACTTGATTTCAACCATTTGTTTGGACGTAAATTTAGTAAATGTACATTGTCTATAAAGGACTGATACCATTGTTGGTAAATTGACCGATTTCTATCCAATATCTTGGTAAAATTAGAGCTCATATCTAGATCAATCCCATTCCCCTCCAAAGACCTATAATTGTTTCTCCCTAACTTCAATCTATTTGGGGTGATAATTTCATAACCTAGACTGGACTCATTAGAAGTATCCCCTCTAGCTAAAGGTAAGTTATCTATTGAATTGGATATCCTCGAGAATAGTGTATCCCACTGCATGCATGTCATAGGTGTAGCAACATCTACTCCTAACTTCTCCAGGGTTTCTCTCAAGACTCGAATCCTCCTCTCTACTCGTCCTCTCTCCGAGTGGGCCTTAGCATTGGACACTACTATTTTTATACCTAGATTATCTTGTACTTGGGCCTCTAGGTCTCGTACTGAAAATTTCGCAAACTGCAATGCCTTCAACTGGGTTCCGTTGTCCACGTAAATAAATGCTGGGACTCCATATCTATTAGAGTGACGCTCCAGTGCAGCGCAAACATCCTGAGTCTCAATGCCTTCTAGCGCCATAATATTTGTAGCCCCAGACAGCAAGCATACAACGACCAACCCATACACTTTGACAGTAGTTCTAGATCTTTTGAATGATTGTCCCTTGAAGCCATAGCAGATGTCCATCATACATGAATGGAGGCATGGAGCAAGGACTGTCCTCGCCTCTGGGTGATTTGCTAACCTTAACTCCAATGTTTTCTTCTCTACCAGACGGCATTTCAAACAATCTGAGATAATCTTCTTTATTAACCATCTTAGACCTTTCACTACCTTCATTTTCTTGTGTACTTCTCTCACAGTAACCTCTAATGATGCATGAAGATTAGATTTAGTATGAATATACATTAGAAATGAATATAGAACTGGTGAATCAGGGAGAACCACAGGAACTTGGCCTAATATTTCATGCTTGTCCAGATATCCTACTTGATCAAGATCTGTGGTTCTAAACTGAAATTCAGGGGATAACCTGCCTTTATCATACACAATACCTTCCTGGATAATAAATCTGTCCAGCTCTCTGGGCTTCATCTTGCTCTGCACTCTTTTTGACTCCCATCTGAACAGGTATTGCTCCGCCTTTTCCTCCTCATTTCTCGGATCCCATCGGTGCTCTCCTAACTTGCATAGATTGCAGTTCTCATCTGGGATTAAATGTTTTTTGTGGCAATACTTTACCCTCCATCCTTGTAAATAGCCAGTTATCCTTAAAGCTCTTCTCCAGCCTTGAAACACAGGATCTACAAGTAGCTCCGCTACACCCCTGCCCGCTACAGCGGCAAGAACGGAAAATTCTGTATCTCCATCATCAGTCTCATCTGTAATAGTCTCTAAACCTTCATCCCTCTCATCACTAGTAGAGGAAAATTTCTCCATAAAGGAATCAGGAAAGCATTCTACCTTTACGTTCTCCTCCACTGTCTTATCAACCCTCAAATCCCTGTAAGATGTCAACGGCATTTCAGATTTGTCTCTCTTCATCCAGTTCAGTCCCTCAATCCAATCTGAACCTTTGGACACATCTTTTACCCTGAGGTCATGTTTCTTTGTTAATAAATCGGCTAAATTCAGCGCGCCATCTATATGAAATAAAGGATTATCCTTGGATCCTGTAGTCCATTCAAATAGCCTCAAAATGGTCATAACCCGGTTGTACACAAATAAGCGGAGCTTGATAGACTCATTACTACACCAACTGAGGGCTATGGTTGAGTCAGTTATATAAATTATTTCGCCTACTTCCGATCCCAAGGCTGATTTTATCATAAATGTTAGCTCTGCGCACAGCAAAATAGCAGACAATTCATTTCTTGGAATGGTTTCTTTCATCATTTTTGATTTTGCAGCTAAGAGGGAGCATGTCCAGATGCCAGGGCTTATTTCTTTCCCTGCATAGACAGCTGCGCCCCCTGCAAATTCTGCAGCATCAGCTAAGCATAGCAGTCTTATCTTGGATTTGGATTCATTTTTACCTGGCAGACAAAACCTTGGTATAGCAATCTTAGGTAGATCTACGTAACCCTTCAAAATATCCCTCCAAACTTCCTGATCTTCTTCTGGGAGAATTTCATCCCAATCCTTTCCTTTCAGAGAACCTGTCAGTAATTTCATCTGTAATTTGATGGGCTCAAAGAATCCACAAGGATCAAACAGCTCAGAGATTTTCCCTACTATCAAACTCCTTGTTAGTAATGTTCCAGATAATAACCTCTCTGCATCGTTAATGGTACAGATAGGCTCTGTGTTCGGTTTCTTCTCTCCTCGTACTTTTTTATTGAGATTCAACTCGCCCAGGCCAGGAGACAATTCATCCCTCTCCGGGTCCCACTTGTACCCCAACAGCTTCATACTTTCACCATCCGAACTTGCTTTCTCCGAAGGTTTTTCTCCACTCTTGACCACAAACTTTAGTGAGAATCCTCCTCTCTTCAGTACTTCTTCCACTGCAGAAATCTGTTTTTCTCTCTTGCTTTCAGTATCCGCTCCAGAAAGTAAATCATCCACATACCTGTTCTCCCTCAGGGTTGTATATGCTTCAGGGAACTCCTCCGACATCATCTCCGTTAGCTTGTCTAACGCATACCCAGCCTGTCCTCCGGTGCTTACAATCCCATACCAAGCCCTGACCATGACCCAAATCTCGGGGTCCCTCAGGGTATCCAATTCCTTCCCGTACAGAAACAAAGAATATGGTAACGAGTAGTCATCCATAAACAGTTGGTTATATAATTTGCTTATATCCGAGCTCCATATGAACTCTAGACATCTGCATCTTATCATAATGGTAAAGATCAATCCAATCCTATTCTCTCCTTTGGCCAATATTTCATTGAAATGAGTCATTGTAGGATCAACGACCATCCTGACAGGAGTTGTCATGGAATCCATCTTCATCACTAATCTCCAGGGATTGAAGTGTTGGAATGGAGCCTTCTCTATCAGCGTTCTCTTGTGTTCTTCTAAATCCACCAATCTGATCATGAAACCCTTCTCAACCAGATCCTCATGTACCTTCCTCATGCCTTCCTTTACAGCATCGGGTTTCCTGCACTGTTGCTTGTACACCTTCAACGCTTGACTATAATTACTAGAACCATTGTGAACAGAAGATAAATATTCAGCCGGATTTCTTAAAAAAGGGTAATTCACCAACACTTTCCTTTGTTTTATATCTATCCTCACACTCTGCTCAATAAATTCTTGCTCTCTAGCCTCCCTCAATGATATAGCAGTTTTCTTGTTGGATAGCTTACAGGTTAAGCACTTTGCACAATCTGCACATCGGAAACCTGCTTTATCATGGGAATCCTCATCATCTAGTGCGTTCCTGAACTTTGCAATAGGCACGTGAGCTTTGTGGACACCGTGGTTCAAAGTATGGTACTCTACCTCGTTGTCCTTCAAACTCTCACTACTTGCCAAATTCCCTTCAGTCATCATCCCTCGAGCCTCCTCAGGACCTTGGGCTTTGTAGGTTCCATCCTCAGGAAAGATAAAATCCTTCATGGAACCCTTCAAACTCCCTGCTCCCAATCCTATACCCCAGCTTATAGATTCAAACTTTTTAATATTTGCACGGCCAAAGTGCTGGATGCAGGACACGTCCAATGTTTCCAGTAACTCCAGCAATCTCTCATGATCATCCAGGGATTCCTCGAATTGCTCTGGTACAGTTCCATGAGAATCTAGGATGTCCTCTTCACCAATTGGATGTGGGCTCACTGTGAATCCCAACTTTCTGTCTGTTGTAATTGAAAAACATCTAGATTCAGGTTCTCCCTCAAAATCTTCATACACCCTTTCCCTAATCAAAAAAACAGCATTTGACATTTCTGTTTTTACTCCACCATCGGCTTTTGTAAAGGATTTATGAGGGCCTGCAAATATTAGCCTTGACCCATAAATATCCTTGAAGGGGCTCAAGTAGACAGCTACTCCTGATGGTAGTACTTTAACCAGGACTGGATCCAGGTTAGTATTCTTGATTCCAAGTAGGAGATGAACTTTTGACCCACCAACTTTCTGGGGAAGTACAACATCATCAGCCTCACTTCCCATCTGTTCCTTGTACTCTTTACATATCTCAGACAGATCATACACTCCAAAACCTCCGGTAACATCCTCCATTCCCACACATACAACCTCGTGAAACTCCCCATTATCTCCGGGTCCCAGGTTGAACCTGAATGTCCCATGGTTCGATTTTACTCTGTTTCCTCCTACTACCGTGAGACTGGTAGGATCACTGGATACTTTCTGCAAACCTTCCCTCTCCGCTAAAGAACCATCAATGATGTGAATATTAGCTCCACGGTCGAAAAAAACCAAGGACTCCGTACTCCCAATCCTTATTGTCTGCATTAGATAACAGGAGTGCTCCAGTACCTCATGGATAATATGCTCAGGAGAAACCTCCAAACTCTTCCCAGTCTCAGAATCTATAGACGGAGCTGGCTTATCAATAAAGTTCTCCTGAACCCAACCCAGAGCGTTAGCTCCGGGGTCCAATGAGAATACCTGACAAGTGTAATTTGCTATTTTCGAATCGTTACTGCGTTGATCCTCCAGGCTGTCTCCTCTATAAAGATAGGATGAATTATTTTTTAATTGCAAGAAATATAAATTTATACTAAATACTGATTGACAAAAGATTAGATAATACTAAAACTGACTAGTTCATGAGCATTGAGTATACTACTAACTGGCTGATTATCTTAGATACTTTTGACTATCAAGAGTACATATTATTCTAAACTTTTCAGTCTACACGTACGGGCACGGCTTAAAATATAATTTAATTATTTACCAGACATCTCGACAATCTCGACTCTACGAACTCGACCGACTCGGCATTGACAATACCAGAGTAAAATCAGCTGCGTCATCCTTTCAATGATTGATTATTGTGGATGATTTTTTGTCGTAGATTAAAAATCGTTAAATAATGAAATTACTTTTAATCAGTGACAAAAAATCCGTTATTTGAGAAAGTAACGGATTTTTAATCACTGATTTTTTGTCGCTAAGTTTGATACTTTTTATACCTTACTTAGAGACAATTTATCGTCAATTTACGGATTTTTTCTCTTTTATATTTTCAGATTTTTAATACGTAAGTAAAGGACAAAAAATCTGTAACTAAAGGATTATTTGTCGCAGATTATTAACATTTTGATCTTAAGGATACAGTGTGGGGGTCTTTTTTTCTTTTTTTAAAGCGTTTGAACAACATGTATTGAACCCCCCCCCCCCCCCGTTTACGCAATTTTAAATACGCACCTGAACCCGAGATGAAATTCATTTGGCAATGTTACGAAATCTTTCTTACAGAAATAATAGATTTGAAATACACTAAAATAAACTACATTTTAAATTAAGTTTTATACCTCGCATCAAATGTATTTTTGCAGTATGCATTCTGAATTTCACTCAAATGTAGATAGTGTTTAATATTTTAGCCAATTCTGAGGAAAAAAAATTGCTATCGCCCATAATGGGTTAAGTTGAACATTTTAACTGCCAAAATGGCCAGTCTATAAAGGGTTATGAAACAGTGTCTTTAAATGATTGTGTAATGGGAAGATCAGACCACCAAGTTACAAAGTTTAACTATTATTAAAGGGACTGTAGCCGTAATTAAGGAAAATAATATGAATGATATTAGTGACCACCAATTTAAAACATTACATGCCTGCCTGAATTTACAAGCGTAGCCTTTGTCCCTTCTTATTGATTAAAGATAAAAATTATATCGTTCGGTTTACCCAATCTTAAAAATATATAAATGCGCTTAATTAAAATATTTTTCTCCGTTTAAAAATTCTCCATTTACTATGATAGAGAACTGCAATAGAAAATAATTTTTTTAGTTAAAAAAAAACTTGAAAAGCTTTCCATCCTTTTTATTTCGACAAAGGTTTCAAATTTTGTAAAAAGAATCAATGGATTTAAAACCCCCTACACTGTGTAAAAAAATTCCACAAGTATGTTGAATGCACCAAAGTACAAGAGACTGAAATCTTACACTCTTGAAAAAAGTGATAAACAAACTCATGCTTTTTTTATGTCTAGAACAAAATGTTTTAACAGTAAACCAGAAAAATTTCGCAAACTATAAATTACACAAAAATCAAAACAAATAAAAAGAAAAAATTTGATTTTTGCAAAACAATTCATTGCTTAGGATCAACAATGAGGAAAATATAATCGTTTTTTTCATTAAAAGACATTTAAAAGATTAAAGAAAAAAACAAGAAAAAATCCCTATACAGAAGAAATTTAAAGGTTCCGTCCGTTGAGAAATTAAATTAATGGTCACTTGAAATTATGCCAATATATCCTTTTATAAAGAAAATAAAAAGCCCAGATACATCTTTAAAATATTTATTTCAATTAAAGGACAATGGTAGGACAAGAGTAAACACTAGTTTCCAAATATATCATTTAACGTTTAGAAAATTGATCAGATTGATGTTGTTCTAAGAATGTTTGCAGCTGCAAGGGGAGAAGTGCTGGCAGGAAACAAATATGTTCCAGTTTCACCAGCAGCAACCCTACTGGACTGATTAGACCCATCAGAGTATTGGGAAGCATATGCTAAAGATGGATTTACTGGGAATGGATTTGCGTTGAACAATGTTCTTCGAGGGAATGCATTGTTTTCGTAAACAAATGGGTAAGCAGGGTTGGCAGTATTTCTGCTAATGGCTGTTCTTGATGGGAACGTGTAGACATTATTATAAATCAATTCACCAGCTGAAGGATGGGTTAGAACCCCAGCAGTAAAAGGATATCTCTGAACATCAGCTGAAGACAGATGGGACAGAACACCATTGACTGAAGTTTGGGTCCGCACACCAGCAGAAGAAGGATAGGCCTGAACATCAGTTAGAGCACCAGCTGTAGGCGGATAAGTTAGAGCACCAGCTGTAGACGGATAAGTTATAGCACCAGCTGTAGATGGATAAATCAGAGCACCAGATTGGTCAGCCTGGTAGACAGAGTTAGCTGTAAGTCCGGTGTTTACTGCAGGATATACATTAAATCTTTTAGTTCCTATAATGCTAGGATTCCTTGAGAAGGTTACATCAGGATAACCTGTTATGGTAGGATAGTTAGTGTTTGAGGTGTATGCTGGATTTATTGGGTAGGCACTTACATATGCCGTATCGGTGTTTTTCCGAACTGCTTGGTTGGAAAGGTAAGCTGCTGTTTTAGAAGGGTATGCAACATTGTTGGTATTTTCAGGATAACTAATGATTGCTCTGTTGGCTAGATATCCAGAACCGGTGGCAAAATTTGTGTTTCCAAGAAAGGCATTGTTTGAAACAGTGGAGGCCCTCAGGAAATTGCTCGAGGGAAAGGGACTGGTTTCAGAATTCAATCTGGCGAATGCTAATCTTCTTCCTGCAGTTGTCCTGGAGAGCGTGTCTTCATCAACCTGATAGTTCCTAGCCTTGTTAGGGTTGTTAGGATCATAGGCATCAGGATTAAGAAACACATTCAGGTCTCCGCTATAACCATACTTCTCAGCTTCGCTTGCAGCAGTGGGAGGTCGGGATAGGCTGGAGCTAACAGCAGCCAGGAGAACAACCAATCCAATCTCTGCAGCGAACATCTTGGAAGTGATTCCTACAATTTCCCCGTCTCCTTATATACACTGACAAACTAGTGATTTGATCTAATATTTCAAGAACATATTGGCACATTGGTTTCATCTATGTTAAAACTAGTTTATATTATGTATAAATCAACATTCCAAACCAAATGAGGGGGGGATAGTTTCCTTCCCACCCGGCAACACATGACTTTTCTTACCCTAAAATTTCCGAAAAATATTTCATCTAAGAACATCTATATGTTTTGATATAGGACTATCTCTCCTACTCTTTTTATCAAATAAAAACAAAAATAAAAACATACATTTTTTTGTACAAACACGTTTTTCTTTCTGTTATTCAATAAATCCTATCATATTTCAATATAAAACTTGTTAGCATAGAAAACTAGTATTTTCCAGAAATCAAACTAGGGTGAATCCAATTTTCATGAAAGCAGAACATATCTTCATATTTTTCATGACTATTTTTGGTCAATTTTAGAAAGAAGAAAATAGTGAAATATGGCTTATTCAATATTTAACGATAGTTTTCGCTAAAAGGTTGAAAAGGTATGCAGNTTACACTGATACTCCTCTAAACTACATTTTCCTCTTTTAACCAATGTTTTTTAGTATATGATTTGATACCCTTTTGGTGTTTTGTTACGGTTTATTAAAAAAACTTATATATATGTTCAATCATAAGTTCATAACTTATCTAATTGATGGCTTTCGGAAAATATATAAAATTCTTTTTAAACCTCGAATATGTATCTATAAACCAGAGCTGGGAACTGTAGAATAGTGGATATCAGAATTAATGCTTAATCCTCTCTTTTTGCTAATCTCGAGACTAACATAATCTCGAGATTATCTGTGTCACCAGATTTAATATTTAGATCAACAAATTTGATTCTTGGAACGCCATATTTGTTCGTTTTCTTGACTGGAAGGGCCTTCACTTAATTACTCACCCATTAGTTAAAATTGGTTAAAAAGAAATTACTAAATATTTACAAAATGGCCGACAACTAATTCTTTATTTGTTAGAAATTGCGGATTTCTCTCATGGGATAGAATTTATTTTCAAGGCTGTCATTGGTTAATACAATTTACAAACTATATTCCTGCACTCTCATTGGAGAAAACAATATACGGATATCCAAATGGAGGGAAAAAGAGTGGATTAAGGACTAAAATTAAAAGTTTCCAGAGTGGATATTCGGATTAAGTAGTTGAGATTAAAGGTTATCCATTCTAAAGTTCCCAGCTCAGAGCTGAAAACTTTAGAATGGTGGATATCGATGTTAATACTTGTCACTTTCTATAGTTGAATATAAATGATCATGCACTTGAATATATGATTGAATATATGATTGAAATATGACACATATAATTACAATCACTTGAATATATATGATTAAATATATGATATATACAATTACATTCACTTGAATATATGATTGAATATATGATATATATAACTACATTCACTTAAAATATAAGATTAAATATATGATATATATAATTAAATTCAATTGAATGTATGACTGAATATATTATATATGTATAATGAAATTCACTTGAATATATGATTGAATATATGATATATATCATTAAATTCACTTTAATATATGATTGAATATATGATATATATAATTAAATTCATTTTAATATATGACTGAATATATGATATATATAATTAAATTCACTTTAATATATGATTGAATATATGATATATATAATTAAATTCACTTTAATATATGATTGAATATATTATATATATAATTAAATTCACTTTAATATATGGTTGAATATATGATATATATAATTAAATTCACTTTAATATATGACTGAATATATTATATATATAATTAAATTCACTTTAATATATGGTTGAATATATGATATATATAATTAAATTCACTTTAATATATGGTTAAATATATGATAAATATAATTACATTCACTTTAATATATGGTTGAATATATGATATATATAATTAAATTCACTTTAATATATGACTGAATATATGATATATATAATTACATTCACTTTAATATGTGATTGAATATATGATATATATAATTAAATTCACTTTAATATATGGTTTAATATATGATATATATAATTAAATTCACTTTAATATATGGTTGAATATATGATATATATAATTAAATTCACATGAATATATGATTGAATATATGATATATATAATGAAATTCACTTGAATATATGATTGAATACATGATATATATCATTAAATTCACTTTAACATATGATTGAATACATGATATATATAAATAAATTCACATGAATATATGATTGAATATATGACATATATAATTACATTCACTTTAATATATGATTGAATATATGATATATATAATTAAATTCACTTGAATATATGATTGAATATATGATATATATAATTACATTCACTTTAATATATGATTGAATATATGATATATATAATTAAATTCACTTGAATATATGACTGAATATATTATATGTATAATGAAATTCACTTGAATATATGATTGAATATATGATAAATATAATTACATTCACTTGAATATATGATTGAATATATGATATATATTATTACATTCACTTGAATATATGATTGAATATATGATATATATAATTAAATTCACTTTAATATATGGTTGAATATATGATATATATAATTAAATTCACTTGAATATATGATTGAATATATGATAAATATAATTACATTCACTTGAATATATGATTAAATATATGATATATATAATTAAATTCACATGAATATATGATTGAATATATGATTGAATATATGATATATATAATTAAATTCACATGAATATATGATTGAATATATGATATATATAATTACATTCACGTTGCAAGGTTCTGAATTGGCAGGTGTAAATACCATGCATAAATAAAAAATGCATATATATGAAATGCACATATATATATTTATATACAGGGTTTAGAGACTCTAGAGACGACTGTACGGAATTTATTGAATTCTTCTTCTTACATTTACGTTACTAAAACATGAGTTTTGGCATTTGAAATATCAATACTTTAAATAATTGCAAATTTGACCCACCCTATTTCCACGGGGTCTGAATATTTTACCGCATGATGGCACAAGCCACCGATTCAAGATTAGAAATAAGATTAGCTGAATGTCAACCACTCATTATCAACAACATTCATCAGTTTAACTAATGGCATCGACATATTCAAATTTCGTCACATGCCAAATATTGTTGGTTTGAAGCTTGAAAAAAAAATTGAATATAAAAATAATATGTATAAAGGTGTCTGACGATTGATACAGAAGTTACAACTTGATCGATTGTGAAAAAATGGCGAGTAAATTTACATTTATCTCATTAAATAAATGACATTGAGCCCCCCCCCCCCCTTGGAAAACAGAGAAATAATTTTTAGAATCAGAAAGATGCCGATTGTCTCAGGAATTTTAATTATCATCAAGCCTGAGGCATTTCACAGGTGACGAACCACAAACCTACTAGATCGAACTTTAAAGGGACTGTAAGTGTCATTCAAGTGACCCTCCATGTAGAGATTGCAAAGCTCGATTCACAATGATATCCTTTAAAGCTTTGTCTGATCAAGTGTGAATATTAATGTTCGTAATTTTTGACAAATAATTATTTTCAATTGCGTTTTAACCTTTAACCTTTATTAGTATAGCAGATAGGAATCATGTATAAAGTCCCTTTAACCTTTATTATTATAGTAGATAGGAATCATGTATACAGTTCCTTTAACCTTTATTAGTATAGAAGATAGGAATCATGTATACAGTCCCTTTAACCTTTATTATTTTAGAAGATAGGACCCACGTATACAGTCACTTTAACCTTTATTATTATAGTAGATAGGAATCATGTATACAGTCCCTTTAACCTTTATTATTATAGTAGATAGGAATCATGTATATAGTCCCTTTAACCTTTATTACTATAGAAGATAGGAATCGCGTATAAAGTCCCTTTAACCTTTATTAGTATAGTAGATAGGAATCATGTATACAGTCCCTTTAACCTTTAATATTATAGATGATAGGAATCATGTATAAAGTCCCTTTAACCTTTATTAGTATAGAAGATAGGAATCATGTATACAGTCCCTTTAACCTTTATTAGTATAGTAGATAGGAATCATGTATACAGTTCTTTTAACCTTTATTATTATAGAACATAGGAATCATGTATACAGTCCCTTTAACCTTTAATATTATAGCAGATAGGAATCATGTATACAGTCCCTTTAACCTTTATTATTATAGTAGATAGGAATCATGTATATAGTCCCTTTAACCTTTATTACTATAGAAGATAGGAATCGCGTATAAAGTCCCTTTAACCTTTATTAGTATAGTAGATAGGAATCATGTATACAGTCCCTTTAACCTTTATTATTATAGAAGATAGGAATCATGTATACAGTCCCTTTAACCTTTATTATTATAGCAGATAGGAATCATGTATACAGTCCCTTTAACCTTTATTAGTACAGAAGAAAGGGATCATGTATACAGTCTCTTTATCCTTTATTATTATAGTAGATAGGAATCATGTAAACAGTCCCTTTAACCTTTAATATTATAGGAGGCTAGAAATTGAAGATCTGCTAAGTAAAGAAGGTTTCCAACTAATTGATAAGAAAAAACTAAAACTTAATCTGTCAATGGCTACAGAAATATTTCAGGTAATCTATTGTTATTGTTTACTTTATTAAGCATCACCAATTCAGAACTCTTAACTTTCATCCTATTCTAGTTCTAGTTAGTGTTGTGGGGGGGAGGGGATTCACCCCATTCAGGTTTTTTTTTTAATTTAAACGGATTGGACTAGAATGCTCCAACCATATTTTATTTTACTTTCTTCAGAATTGAGATTGATTTTCCTTAATGCATAGAAATAAAAAATGGTAGCTGCAGATCTAAATTTTAAACATGTAAACAATTTTTTACTCCTTTGTACCGTACCTTTTTAAAATTTTAAAAAAATGCGTAGTAAGTGGTCTTGAAAATTTGTACAAGTGACATTTTAATTGACTCCCCTATCACCACGAATCATAAAATTATCAACAAAAGTCAAATTGGGTTAATGAATTAAAATTTTAAAATTAGTGTATTTTGTTTTCCTTTTCTCAGAACTTGCAAAATATTTGATTTTGTTTAAATTAAACACAATCTAGACTTTTGAATTAACAACTTCAAATTTAACTTAATTTAAGAATCTTAATTTGTTAAACATTTTCGAATAATAAATTGATTTTCAGCAAAACTTAGGAACTCTCGTTTTTTTACTTTTTTTACTTTTTGTTTTATTAATATTGACAAAGACATTTTTTTATCAACGTTGCAGTTTACTTTGTTAGGAAATTGATCATTAAAATATTCAATGTCAAGTTTTAAATTTGTTAATTAAATCATTTTAATGTAGAAAATTTGCAGGGCAAAGAAGATGAAGAAAAAATTAAAGAATATGTTAGGTAACAAATTTGATGAAAGTAGATCAAAAGTTGTTAAACATTTAGCTTATTCAATAAACCTTAAATAACTGTAGTACAATATTAAGTTACCCGTCCATTTAAAGTGGGTCATGTCTGATTCACAACAGTATAATTTTAGCTTTATATGAGCAATAAGAAGAAATGCACAATTCCCTTTTAAAACGGAACCGCAAATGGAAATAATTAATTTTCAACAAAAAATTATCATGGTAAATACTATATACCACTTTATAAATGAAAGATCTATGTAGATTGCATCTACAATCCCTTAATACATAAACTTTTTTTTCCTCTTCTCGACTTATTATTGAAAATTTCTATCTTGACTATTTTCATATGACCGTGAGTATTATTAATATTCTCATATTAATCCATTTCTATTGTGAATTATTCTATTCTCTTTTTTTCTTTATCATTTTCTATTCATTTTTAATATTGTACTGAATGAAGAAACTATTTCATTGAATATGTGAATTTAGTAGCAAATTAGAAGCATCTCATTCAGTAATAAACGATTTTAAAAAACTTTATCAAATTGTACAAAAAATCATTTTATGTTTTCCCTTGACCAAATATTGGTTGATTCACATTGAGAACTAAATCTAATATGTACATCCAAGAAAAGAAATATATAAGCAAAAATTGGCTTGGTTTGTAGATAAAGAAATATGTTTTAAAAGCACATTTCAGCTTTAGTGACAGCACTTTCAAAACATTTGTAAATTATCTTAAAGTCGTGCCAAACAAATTCACAATTTTGATCAGCATATATCTTTATGGGATTTTGGATGAGAGGCAAAGATAAAAATTATTTTTCCAATTTTAAGCCAAAAAAAGATCATAATTTTCAAAATTCTACAACGATTTTGTTTTATTAGAAAGCCAGCAGAAGCGTTTAATAAACATTACCAAATCTGTTCATCTTGGTCGTAAAAAAATGCAATTTGTACAATTTGTTATTTTTGAGTAGTCCATAAAGGAAGGTTAAATTTTTCTATTTCTTCAAAACATGTTGATATGGGTATTAAAAGATGTCTCTTGAACCGCTGAATACCGTAAATTTCTTGGTTTTTCTGTATTTACGAATTTAACGTTTCTGATCTTAGTGACTTAGTGATCTGATTTACACAAAAAAAATCTGAATGAGTTTGAAAATTATATAAAAAACGCTTGATTAAAAAAATTTACCAAAGAAAACTTTAAAACTGGTGCAAGGTGGATTTGAGAATTGTTATTAATAGTTTCACTCTATACAAAGAGGAGAGGTTATGGGCCTGTGTGTTGGAGGAGAGGAGGATATAATCCCGCATTGGAAATATTAATATTCACTCTATACAAAGAGGAGAGGTTATGTGCCTGTGTGTTGGAGGAGAGGAGGATATAATCCCGCATTGGAAATATTAATATTCACTCTATACAAAGAGGAGAGGTTATGTGCCTGTGTGTTGGAGGAGAGGAGGATATAATCCCGCATTGGAAATATTAATATTCACCCTATATAAAGAGGAGAGGTTATGTGCCTGTGTGTTGGCGGAGAGGAGGATATAATCCCGCATTGGAAATACTTTCAAGCAAAAAAAAATCTGAGGTAAATTATATTATTCCTGAGCTTACGATTTTAATAAATCGAGAAAATAAGACTCATAAGTCTAATATGGCATTGAGACAAATTTAACCCTATAAAGGTGGGGTGGGGGTCTAAATCTATGTATAACCTTATTTATCTTTTTCCAGGAGTTCAAGTTTACAAATATGTTCAAAAAAATAATGTTTTTTTATAGGGTGTCCCAATAAGAGAGTTCTAAGATTATCTAGCAAAGTGTTTTATCTTCTTCCAATAATGAGGTTTTAAACCTGATGTCCCATGCACTAAGCATAGAATTTAAATGATAACTTGGAATTCTAGAACCAGAAGTTGTAGTAATCCTCCTTTGAAAATCTTATGATTTTAAAATGTAGCCTGTTATTTGTGTACTTTTGTAAAACAGATTCGCATGTTTATTGGAACTTGCTTTATGTACAATGAGAACTAAAACACTGTGGAATATAAAGACGAAATGAAAGCAATAAATCAAGTGTATTTAAGGTGTTTACAGATAAATAGATAGATAGATATATATTTATCATTAAAGTACATAATTTTACATAGATATATTCTTTAAACTAACACTTTAATGACGGGATTTGCCAAACCCGGATGTAATTGTATGATATAATTTTAAAATCATAAAATTGGAGGTGTTTCGTCCAATAAGTAGGGGGAAAGTATTAGGAAGAGAGAGGGGGGGTTTTACTTTTAACTTATTAAATTTCTCATTAATTGAAATGGGTCTGTTCACACGGTACAACTGTTTTGACTCATGGACTATTTAAAATCATAATTAAAGTCAAAAAGTCGTCTTTCTATTCCATAGTTTTATGGTTCTGACTTTAAATAAAAATGCTAGTGAGGATGTTTATGGGTCTTCTAGCGAGGCAGATGCTGAGAAAGACATAAACATTATCTTTCCAAATCTACTAAATAGAGATCAGGTAAAGTGAAATAGTTCTATATCTGCAAAACTAAAACTGCGTCTTCCTCTCTTTCTGTTGATAATTCTAGATGTAGATATATCCGCAATATTTTCAATTTCGTTCACGTCTGTAAAAAAATTTGGAAATTTTCATGTGGTTTTTAAAATATTGAAAAACAAGTTTTTTTCAGACCAGCCACACAAAAAAAATAAACATTTAAAACTAATATACGATGAGAGTATAAATAAGATAATAAAATATGTAAAACATTAAATGTGAAAATGCTGTTAAACAAGTGTTAGGTTAAAAACTGAAATATATTTATTTTATTGATATGAAGGTTGGGAAATTTAAACTATTATATTAAAGGTCAAATTTAAACTATTATATTAAAGGTCAAATTTAAACTATTATATTAAAGGTCAAATTTAAACTATTATATTAAAGGTCAAATTTAAACAATTTGAATTATTGTGAAATTCCAGGAAAATCCGCCAAGAGATAAATTATAAATGAATACGCACCATGGATTCGTCTAAATACTTAGATAATAGATTAAACCCCAAGAAGAAAAGTACATCCCGTCATGATTTTAAACAGATTTAAAAAATACAAAGCTTGACCTCAAGTGAAGTGATTAATCTTAAAACATACAAAATGACAGACAAGTTTAATGAAGACTTGGAATTAACTTTAGATATTATCAGTCTTAAATAAGTGTTTTTTGGGCAATATTTGCTAAATCAAGGAATATAACAGGAACTCCTTTTGATAAGCTTTGTTTACATTTCTCCCCAAAACTGAAAAAAACATTATGTATTTATTTCCTTTTCTTATATTGATTGGTTCGTACTGTGTTCATGGAGGGGAGGAAGGCCAACCACATCAATCTCTAGTCCGAACCACATTCTCATCATTTTCTCGTCCGAACCACATCGAAATCCTCGTCCTTTCAATATTATTTTTTTTAAGTGTCCGATCCTTGAAAATAAATACATTTTTTAAAAAATATGGCGACGTTAGGGCATAGATGAAATATCAAATTTTCCCAATTAAATTTTAGATTTGTGTAAAAATGAAAATGCTCCATAAACGATGTTCTACAAAAAAGCGTCTGTATCTAGGGCTATTTCTTTCACGGAAAATGCCGCAAAACATTCTCAAACTCGATGTAAACAACTTTTTGTAATATTTCAGCTGAATTTGGGTTAGAGATATGACTTACAATTTTTATATGATTAAATACTGTTTGAATTCATAGGGTTGTGACCAATTAATTGTAGCAAATGATTTGAATAATATAAATTGAACATTATTTTTTCTAGAATTTTAAGCATGCGGCAGGCAGTAAGTGATCTCTTAGTGGGGACAACAAATCTACCTTAATTGTAAATAAATCAGAAATCAATGAAAGATTAAAGACCATCTTCACGCGAATTCTTTGGTATAAATTTTTATTTGTGAAAGTTATCCATTTTGGAGGCAGAGGAGATTCAATTTTTAACCTAAATAATGTTTGACATCATTCTCGTGGATTTGAAGATTCCAACATCTCAAAATCCTTGGAAAACTCTATTCTAGTCATGTTTTATGCCCTAACGTCGCCATATTTTTAAAAAATGTATTTATTTTCAAGGATCGGACACTTAAAAAATAATATTAAAAGGACGAGGATTTCGATGTGGTTTGAACGAGAAAATGATGAGAATGTGGTTCGGACTAGAGATTGATGTGGTTGGCCTTCCTCCCCTCGTTCATGTGTCCGAAGTAATTATTGAGTACGTATAAAGGTTACGTAGCTGAGATTTACATCTTGGAGATATTTTTTAAGTGAAGGAAGATAAGATTTAAAGATATCAATATGCATTTACATTTTATATTTTTATATTTTAATAATAGAAATCCGAATATTATTACCAAATATAAACTAAAAAATGTGAAAATTTTAAACTTTATTAACTATTTTAAACATTTTTCTTAAAGGAATTGACTTTTTGCCACAAACTCTGATTTTCTAATCCCAATATTTTTGGAACCCAATGTCATAAACCTTTGATATTTCAAAATTATATTTTTTGATCTAACAAGAGTCAAAGTTTGAAATTTCAAAGGTTTACGACGCTGGAATCCAAAGATATAGGGATTAGAAAATCAGAGTTTGTTGCAAAGAGTCAATTCCTTTGAGATTTTTCTGTGGCACAATTTGTACAAGAACTTCAACATTTCTATTTCTTAAATAATCAAATAATCCGTTTCGATAAATGATACTTTCACGTGATTTCTGGATCACGTGATTTTATGTAAATATGCTGCTGCAGTAACAATGAAGGAAATTGTCTGTTTTTCAAACAGATTATTTGAATTTGGTAACATTGTAAATAGGACATTTAACTTTTTGGAATAAATTTAGATTGATTTTACAGCCGGGCTAAAGTTAGAGATAAAAGATGTTACTTGGGAGCAAAGGTATTCTTATTTTTCATTGCTTGTAATATTAGAACTGTAAGACCAGAAATCAGAGACGATAAACACGTGTTTAATGATAAACAGCGTTTATGATTTTAGTTATTTTTCCCTATACAACATACAAGTACGTGAACCCACTCAACTCAAAACCAACCAACATTTCTGTTCTTCCTCACAAGTTCCTTAAATAAAATGGGGCATATCGGTCAAAGGGTTTATGAGATATGACTGGGGTTTCTATTTCGGAAACTTTTTCGCGAAATTTCGTGAAAATGAATTAAGCGAAAAAATACGAAAACGATACGAAAAAATATTTTTCCGGAAAAGTGTTCGCGAAAAAAATTCCGCTAAAACTATGGTGTTGTTGCTGCAACAATTAATTGCGCAAAAACCTGTTGGAATTTACTACTCTGCGAAATTAGAAGTTTTATTTTATAACTTTTGAGAAGTTATCTTCCTTTACTTTAATAAATGTTTGATGACAAATTTTATATTTTTTTCCACGAAAAAGATAATGGCAAAATTTTGTGAAAAAAGAAAAGTTTCGAATTTTGCTGAGCGAACAAAATACCAAATTTTCGGCATATCAATAATTTTGACAGTTTTATATCAATTTTTCGAGACAGGAAAATCAAATAAAACTATAATTGGTCGCTGTTAACTGCTGAAATGTTTAGGCTTAAGCCTATATCCCCTTTAACTTACCTTAACAGTCCCTTTAATGTAAAAAGAAATAATATACAATCTTTAAACATACATATATATATATGTTACATATACTTACTGAATACAGTATAATTAGTTGTAAACTACAAAACAAAGTAAAATAAGTAATACATCTAAATTCCACTTCAAGCCAATAACTATTATTGAATTAGATATTTTTATGAACCTATTGTGTACTTTATTATACTCATAGTCACTTGAACTGAAGACGTTAAGTAAAGTTTAAATGGTTCCCAAATTTTCTCAAAAATAAAAAAAAAACATCTTGAATCTTTTTTAATTTAAAAAAAAATAAATTTGAATTTATATTTCATTTTTAATTACTCTCTATAAAGAATCTTTTTATCACAACTATGAACTAAAAAGCATAAATAATTCAACTAAAAATAACCGTTTTACATCAAGAGAAAATCTAGAGAAACAACTTTATAGCGCTGCGTTTGCAAATCAAAATAATCGTTGTATAAGTATTTAACTACTTGGACTTTTTCTTCATTATTTTCTCGATTACTGAAAAAAAAAATATTTCATTAAATTCATTTACAACTATTTCTTCTTACTAGGGCTTACCTTCTGCGATGGGTCTTTCCTACTCTGCAGGTAGATTATATTTTTTATGTGGGGTTTTTTTTTAAATTGAGGCGGGATATTTTTAGATTAAGACGGGATATTTTTAGATTAAGACGGGATATTTTTAGATTGAGGCGGGATATTTTTAGATTGAGGCGGGAATATTTTTAGATTGAGTCGAGATATTTTTAGAATGAGGCGGGATATTTTTAGATTGAGGCGGGATATTTTTAGATTGAGGCGGGATATTTTTAGATTGAGGCGGGATATTTTTAGATTGAGTCGAGATATTTTTTGATTGAGGTGGAATATTTTTAGATTGAGTCGAGATATTTTTAGAATGAGGCGGGATATTTTTAAATTGAGGCGGGATATTTTTAGATTGAGGCGGGATATTTTTAAATTGAGGCGGGATATTTTTAGATTGAGGCGGGATATTTTTAGATTGAGGCGGGATATTTTTAGATTGAGGCGGGATATATTTTAGATTGAGGCGGGATATTTTTTAGATTGAGGCGGGATATTTTTAGATTGAAGCGGGATATTTTTAGATTGAGGCGGGATATTTTTAGATTACCAACACTACTTACCATTAAAGTTAGAGGTCAATGTTTAATGAGCATGCCTTGAAAAGTTGGACTAGGGACATGTATTGCACACTCCCATATCTCAACCCTTAAGATCATAGGGGGGGGTGGAAAACATCCTCCCCCCCCCCGACCCCCCAATCTATATTAGACAAAAATAGCCCAATCGGGATAGGGGGATATATTAAGATTAAGGGGGGGGGGGTTTACTTGATATTGAAATAAATATAAAACTCTAACACAATCTCCAAATTACAAGAAGAAAATACCCTTCTCTCGGCTGGGACAATGAAGTGGTTAGACAGGGCAATAAAGTGGTTAGCCGGGACAATTAACTGGGACAATAAAACGATTAACCGGGTCAATAAAGTGGTCAGCCGGAACAATTAAGTGGTTAGCTGGGACAATAAAGTGGTTAGCTGGGACAATAAAGTGGTGAGCCGGGACAATAAAGTGGTTAGCCGGGACAATAAAGTGGTTAGCCGGAACAATTAAGTGGTAAGCTGGGACAATAAATTGGTCTAAGGTTGGAAACCCACTATTTTGTCCAGGCTCATCATAACCATGGTCCGTTCAATGAACTGGGAATTGAAAACTAAATCCATGGGGTGAGGAAGGAAAATAATCTAATGTCGAAACTTTTGCATAAATAAATTCTTAATCTTTAACACTTGAACATTTCTAAACTTAAGGATCAAATATGTGATCTCTCAATGACAGTTATCCCTGCAGAGTACAAGCCTTTCACAGGATATCAACGAAATAATCCACAGATCTGCATAAGATGAATATTAATGTTGATCTTAAGATCCACGACACAAAAATCTGAATTTTGTTCAGTTGGGAAATCGGAACCTGAAGTGAATAACTGCAAAGGGCAAATGCCCTGGAAAGGAGTGTTCGCGATAAATGAAAAGGGGGTTAGATCAAATTGGGAATCGAATATAATCAATCTTTTTCCCTCTGATGTTTGAGAATGAGAACATTTTTAAAACGGTCGTCGATTACAATTCTCATTCTCAATCATTAAAGATTAAAAAAGATTGATGCCTAATTAAGTCTGGTTTTCGCGAACACTCTCTTTAAATAAATAAAAAAATCAAAATATAAAATTAGTTGGTGAAATATTATACTTTGTTAATACATCTTATTATAAGTATTAAAGGCTTTTAATCAATAAATCAATTAGAATAATTTTAAGATTAACCTCCATAATTGACAAAATTATGTTTTATGAAACAATATTTTTTTAATGATTTTGCTTATCACGTTTTAAAACTCAATTAGATGAAGCACAAAATTAGCCAAATTACTTTTGCATTCAAATAAATATTCAAAATACTAGATTTTTGTACTTAGAAAAATACCGTTCAAAGCACAGAAATAATTTTTCAATTGAAAAGTGCATTAGCGTAATTTCAAGTGGCCCAGCAGGCAAAGATGACAATGTACCTGTTAAACCCTTGACTGTTTATTGAGGCAGATGCTGTATTTATTTATCAAAAATTGCCGCGAAACGGGAGTTTGCGTTAGCAATCTACATAACTTACGTTACATACCTCGAAAATACTAAATATTCTATGTCCAGATGACTTTTAACAAATTTAAATGTAATATGAATGTAATATGAATTTAATAGGAATGTTTTATGAATTTAATAGGAATTTTTATATGAAAGTAATATATATTTTCAGCGAATCGAACACGAAACTCTACAAATGGAGAAAAATTTAAAATAACGCCTACAATCTCTTTAAGGATGGAGTGAGCAGCATGTACAGGGCTAAACCAGAGCACCCTCAACTCTGGCTTGCTTCATGGATCAGGCAAAAAAAGTTAATAAAGACAAAAATTGGACTTATTTGCGGCTTTGAAAAAAACTTAGCTAAAGTCATTTTACACCAAATAATTTGTTGTCGTTGTCTTCGTAAATTTTTACCAAATGTCTACGTGGCAGAACTCTGAATGATTAGTTTTTTTTTTACAATTGAATTTATCTTAAAATCCTGCATTTGACTATGCATGAACGATACATCGAAGAAGAATTAAAGATCCCGGGATTTGCATCACACAACTTTTGGCTTCTTAACATTTCTAAATTGAAAAATCTGACATTTCTAAATTGAATTAAAGAATGAAGACGCCAATCATCCAACAGTGTTCTAGTTATTATAAAGGGTGAAACTATGGTGTTTTTTATTAAAATGCTCAAATCCACCTTGCAGAAGTTTTTAAGTTTTCTTTAATACATTTTTAAAAAGATTTAAGATTTTTCATAATTTCAAAATCATTCAGATTTAAAAAAAAAATCAAATCACTAAAGTAAGTCAAAAAAAAAATTAAGATCATTATATCTAAATATCCATCTTGAAACACTGAGTTAAACGTTAATTCGTAAAAATCCCTTAAATGATTAAGCAAATCAAATAAACTTGTTAAAAAAACATTTTTTGAAATATCGGAAAAGAATAAATGGCAGTTTAAAAACTAGATCAACAAAAATTGAAAAAAACCACGCTACTTATAATTCTCGTTTTTAAGTGATTAATTACTGAATAAGTCTTCTTTTCTTTTATAATGTTGCTTTTAATTTGTTGCTATATTCTTTGTTTGCTGGTGCAAAAAAGATTTGACATGTTCTACCTTATTATTATTGTTTTATAACTTTTATATGATAGATATATGTTCTACCTTATTATTATTGTTTTATAACTTTTATATGATAGATATATGTTCTACCTTATTATTATTGTTTTATTACTTTTATATGATATATTTTTTACAGGAAACATAACCCAGAGGAGGAATGAATATAAAATGTTTGGAATATTGAAATAATAAAATGTCAGTATTCTAAAAATAAAATATATCGTATATTTTATGTAAACATCATGTAATTTTAAGAATCATTTACTTATGTATAAAAAAAGATTCTTATCATCACAAAAAACGGCGAAATTTTTGTTGTCGGCAAGATTAAGATTAATATTTAATGCTTGCTAGAAAATAAACATACAAAAAACAAGGGTTACTAAAAAATCTGGGACTGGATTTGATCAATTTGAGCAGGGTCACTGAACCACCTACTGCCGATTAAATATAAACCACCAATTCAAAGTTAAAGATTCAGGAAGAGCACATTATATAAAGGAATTGAGTCACAAACTATGATTTTCTAATCTCTATATCTTTGTAATCCAATGCCGTAGACCTTAGATATTTCAAACTATGAATTCTGTTAGATAATTGAATCTAAGTTTGAAATATCAAAGGTTTACACTATCAGGTGGAAAAAATATGTGTATTGGAAAATCAGAGTTTGTTACAAAGACTCAATTCCTTTCCAGATGTTCAGCCAGGTGAATACCTGTTTAAACTACCGCCGTTTGAACTATTTTTCGTATGGACTATTGTTCGTTTGAACTATTGTTCGTTGGAACTATTGTTCGTTGGAACTATTGTTCGTTTGAACTATTGTTCGTTTTAACTATTGTTCGTGTCAAATATTGGTCGTTTGAACTATTGTTCATTTGATCTACTCAAATGACGTCATATCCTGCTATAGTTCAAATCAAAATGTTACTTTCTCATTTAAACTCTTTTTATTAACATACAGTAATTTTTAAAATTTAGGGATTTCATGAAGGTCAAACAATTAAAGGTATAGTTTAAACAAACAAAGAAATTTCTCAAATGAACATTTAAAATAGGTCAAATGAACATTAAAACTAGTTCAAATGAATATAAAAATTTCAAAATAACAAAAGAATTGTTCTTATGAACATGAAATAGTTCAAGTGAAGATAAAATAGTTCAAATGAAACAGCGCATGAACAAAAAATAGTTAAAAATAACAAAAATTCTGGGCCGAGCGCTGTGGCCAAGACAGTCTAAAAAGATTAAAGTTCATTTGCATTTAATTTTTTTGTTCATTTTAACTTTTTTTTTGTTTATTTGTACTAATTCTCATAATTTCTCCATTGTTCTAAAGAAAGAAATGCACAAGTTTTCCAGAAAAAAATTAGTTAGTAAGTATAAATAATAAGAAACATGTCCATTTCATTCTTGCTCAGACAAATCTTTAAGGATACCGTTGTAAATCGTACATGCAGAGTCACATGAACAGGGTTTTTAAAATTTCAATTGTATACAAATAACACAGTGTTTCCCAGTACACATGACAAATTATAGACGATCAAATTTAATAGATCCTTCACAATCTGTCTAATGACCCAAATTCCTTAGAATAAAACCGTTCCATACTTTTATGAGAATGTGAACTAATCTTCTATGAAGTTTTATTGTTTGTGGGAAACCCTGTACGATTTAAATGAAAGAATATGCTTGCATTTGTTATACCAGTGGATAATAAAGAAAACTCGAAGAATGTCTACAAGATTCTTATATCAATATTTTGCTTGTTTGTATGGTATAGCAGGCCAAAGGAATTGAGTCTTTGTAACAAACTCTGATTTTCTAATACCTATATTTTTTCCACCTGATAGTGTAAACCTTTGATATTTCAAACTTAGATTTTTTCATCTAACAGAATTCATAGCTTGAAATATTTAAGGTCTACGGCATTGGGTTACAAAGATATAGAGATTAGAACATCATAGTTTGTGACAAAGACTCAATTCATTTGTTGTAGCAACTATAACAGGAATAAAAAATTGTGCTCAGTAAAACTGTCAACTGCCACTTTTTATGAAAATCCTTGAATTTAATCAGAAAAATCCGCGAAAAATTAGTTTTATAGAATACCTACGAAGTATCTTTAAAGTTTTGAATCATGTACTCTTCCAGATAAATTTTTTGAGTAAAATAGTGCTGAAAAAAAAACTTTAACAAACAAATTAAAAGATTGAATAACAGTAAGGTTGAGCCTAGACTTTTTTCGGTTCGATGTTTAGTTTATCATGATCATTGTTAAGTAGATTCAATTGTAGACTTTATGTTGTTACAGCTAAGTTATAAGTCAAGGTTACCGTAAAATCTTATTTAGAAAAGCAAAACAAATTGGGTGAGTATTATCTCGTCTAATTCTAGAAAATGTGCCGCTTGATTTTAACAGTTAAGGCTGCAACCTAAATTGTCTGGAAGCACCAGGACTAGGGTTGAATCAAATTTGTTAAGTCCATAATATCGAGTGCAATTTTCATAAATTTCCGGAAGTCTGATCAGGCATAAAGAATCTTATTTTATTAACAACTCCCACATTTTCAACACTTCAACGCTTCAACTTCTCTATGAGGCAAAACCCGAGAAAATTGCTGGATAAGGCTTTTTTCAAAGTTTTGGGCTCTGACAGAACTTATATCACTAAAGTTTCAGTTCAAGTAAATATTTCCATTTAATGTTATAGCGCCGATGTAAGGATTTATCTCTAATTGGATAATGAGCTATTTCCATTGGTTCCGAATAGACAACAAACAAATGGCTGAACTCTGATTGGATCAGGCGCTAATGGAGTAGGGATACTAGAGTGATATCAGCAGGATGAGAATAAGCATTTCGTGAAACAATCCAATCCCCATCAGTTAGGCCTGTCCGGAGTAGCTAGGCCTCTTAGTACATTTCCAATAGAGCCATTTGCAATGTTTCTATTATATTAAAATAATCGGCATCCTGAAGTATATTTGCTTTTCGTCCCTTAACAAATATGCAGGGCTCTAGTATTTGTGTCTTCATGATGAACAATGCTCGTGACATGTAATAGATCGGTAGTGTGTTTATTTACAAAACACTGGGTTGAATATTTACAGAAGAAGGCAAACAAATTGCTATATCAATTTTGAAGAGAAAAAAAAATGGTCGCATTAGTATATATAGTATCGTTACAACCCGAATACACAATTAGTACATAAATATTCAAAAACATGTCTGCACTGCATAAACTGGTTTACATTGATGTTTATAAGTATTCTTTTTGTACTTACATTATTACAAAGCTGCGTTGCATTAGTTGTACAACCCCCCCCCCCCCCAATGGGAAAAACCGACTTTAAAAAGTTTTTTAATTAGTTGAATTGTTTCTCTCTCACATTCACATGAAACTATTAGACTGATAAATTTGTTGAAAATAAAAAAAAATACTTTGCAACCTTTTATAATTTAAATAAAAACAGAGAGCGGTCAATCAGTTCACTGTGTTCAGGTTATCACTAATTAGAAATAATGAGAGGAAATTTACATCATGATAAACTACAGATAGCCTCAATTACTTAGAGTTTATTAAACTTAAAGACAAAGTTTTGTCTGATTTTATTTTTCAATTAAGATTTATAGGCCGTGCATGGTTATTTTCAATTCTATACCCTGCTGCATTGTTTTTCGTTTCGATAAGGATCTTGTTATCAGCCAACGTTTGTTTATGAAGAAAAGTGACCCCTATAACATGTAATTTCATAGTATCAAAAACATATTGCCATTCTGTTTTTAAAAAAATACTTATTTTCTTATGATTTTGTGATTCTAGAAAAATGTATTGATTAAGCCCGGGTAAAAAAATACTTTTTTCCTCTGATTTTATGATTCTAGTTAGATTTATTTTTATCCTTTGATTAAGCCCGGGTAAAAAATACTTTTTTCCTCTGATTTTGTGATTCATACAATATAACCTCGGGAAAAATCATTTTTTTCTTCCAATTTTGCGATTCTAGAAATATTTTTTCTAGCCCACAAAATTAGGCCCACATAAAATATTTTTTTTCTTATGATTTTGTGAATCTAGAAGGATTTATTTCTGCTATAATTGAGCCTGGATCAGATTTCACTAGAATCCCTGAATAATACTTGATTAATTTGATAATAAAATCCTTGACAAACTTCCCTCTGTATCCAGTATTCAAGATGCACTCTGTACACTGTGTCATTCTCATCTTTGCTGTTGCAGCGGTGCAAGGTGATGTTTAAAGGGACTGTACTTGTAATTTTACATCACCCTCAATTTAAAAAGTGCCATTCTTGATTTAAACGGACATTTTGACGCCTATATCCGATCATTAACGGGCATATTTTGTCATTTTCTAGCAATTTCCTGCATTGTTTTTTTGAAGCGGAAATCCGAAATTCACTGATGTAGAGGTATAAACAACAATTGAAAATAATCATTTTTTAAACAGAAAAACTTAAATATCTCATTTATTCTTGATCACACTAAAAATGATACCGTTTTAAATCGTAAAATGGACATTCCACTTTATAATTGGAATTATGAAATGAAAATTATGTCTTCCCAGGGACCAATCTGCTTATTTGCTAAACTCGATAAGTCATTGTTAGGCAAAGATCATCTAATATATATATTCTTACTTTTCTAATGTATCACAACTCACAGTTCTTTGATAGCTATTTTTTAACTGGCTGACTGGTACAATTCTTAAATGCCTGCTAATTTTTTAAACTTTATTTTTTTACCCACTGAAGGTCTTTATTCTTTTTGGGATTCTTGTTGGGATTCTTGTTGGGATTCTTGTTGGGATTCTTGTTGGGATTCTTTTTGGGATTCTTGTTGGGATTCTTGTTGGGATTCTTGTTGGGATTCTAGTTGGGATTCTTGTTGGGATTCTTGTTGGGATTCTTGTTGGGATTCTTGTTGGGATTCTTGTTGGGATTCTTGTTGGGAGTCTCCGATGAAAAATCTTGAAGTTATGAAGTCTTGACTCTTGGGTCTCCGATAGTATACTCCAATGATAATGATTTCCTTCCAGACTCCAAAGACTCCAAATAAAACATTTTGTCCAGGGCTATGAAGTATTGGAGATCAATAGTGAACACAAGATGGCCTGTGCAAGCTTTAATGCTACAGAAAAAGTAGGTTCCATTTTGTTTACCTTTATAAACCTTTTAAGGATATATGTAGTCGAATTTGTATCTAAAAAAGATAAAAGAATATCTTTACTGTTTTGTTAACAAGTGGGTTTCAAGTCTCCTGCTGTGAATCTGGTATGAAACTTTAAATCAGGGGTTACTTAAAATAAAAAATATTAAAGGAATATTTGTGAACAAAATTAAACAAAGTAAATCCAATCAAAAACATAATCGATAAAAAGTATCAAAAGATGGCAATTTAAATCTTGTTAAATATTCAAAATCTGTAGTTTATGGTAAGTGGTCCAAAATATCAACCTCCTCCCTCCTAGAGTACTCCCTTCTAGAGTACTACGGAAGAAATAATAGGATGTTTAGAGTACTACAGAAGAAATGATATAATATTTAGAGTACTACAGAAGAAATAATATAATGTTTAGAGTACTACAGAATAAAAGATATAATGTTTAGAGTACTACAGAAGAAATTATATAGTGTTTAGAGTACTACAGAAGAAATGATATAATGTTTAGAGTACTACAGAAGAAATGATATAATGTTTAGAGTACTACAGAAGAAATAATATAATGTTTAGAGTACTACAGAATAAAAGATATAATGTTTAGAGTACTACAGAAGAAATTACATAGTGAATGTTTAGAGTACTACAGAAGAAATTACATAGTGTTTAGAGTACTACAGAAGAAATAATATAATGTTTAGAGTACTACAGAATAAAGGATATAATGTTTAGAGTACTACAGAAGAAATGATATAATGTTTTGAGTACTACAGAAGAAATGATATAATGTTTAGAGTACTACAGAAGAAATTCAAAAGTTATCTAAGGAAACCAAGGCAAAAATTGAAAAATATCTAGAGGGAGAAAATTCAGAAAGTAAGTTTTTTGTTATAGTTAATAAATCCATTAAATAAAAAGCAATAAAAATAACAATTATAAGATAAATAATCACTATATTCCATTTCCCTCCTTGGCTATTAATTTGTTGATTTGTTTCATTACAATATGAACTCCGGTTTATTTGAAATACAGGGTGTCCCAAAAAAACATGGGAATTCAGTAACGAATTGTATATCGTCTTTGCTATGAATAAACATTGTAATACCTAATTTCAAAAGCCATAATATTATTATGTCTGCTAGAGTTTATTTTATGAAAAGGGTAAAAGACTGTAAAGATGTGTCTATAATGTCTCCACAAGATGAACAATGAAGACGGACAAGTTTACTCAGTTTGTATACTGCAATTTTCTTGTTTTACTAAGTACAACTGTATGCAGTCAAAACATAAACAAACAAAATGTAAACATAGCAGACGAACTCTTACAGATTTCAGCTTTCTGCAGTAGGTATCACTATACTAAATCAAAGAATTATTTGAAAAGACGATATCGAATTCGTCACTGAATTCCCATGTTTTTTGGGACCATTCTGACTATTAAACAGCTCGGTCAAGTTGCAATAATGATACAGACTTTAAACGGCAAAACAGTACAACAAATGAAACATTTTCTCTGCATTTGTATTTTTGACAACTCGATATGGTATACATTTTGTTATAGTTAAGCTATTAAATACTTTTCCTCAGCTTCAACATATCATGGTGTAGACCTTTGATATTTCAAACTTAGACTATTAATTACATCTATCATACATGCAGAATTCATATAATTTCCAATATTAAAGGTCTTCAACATCGGGCTGCAAAGATTTGGGATTAGAAAATTAGAGTTTGAGACAAAAACTTCTTTCATAATTAATATTTTTTTAGAAAAGAAAATGGAATGCAAATTTCCATTATTTTTCTTTATGACTAATACCACCCCAGAGTATACTCTTACTATGTGTCACAACATCACAGAGACGGTAATAATAATAATGATAATAATAATAATGATATTAATAAAAACAAGAATACACAAAATGATGATAATTCATGAAAATATGTAGCTCTAAAAAGAATACAAAATTATAATAATGCAAAAATAGAAATGCAAATAATTACTAAAACAGTCATGATTATGATTTTAGACAACCCCCCCTGAGCCCCTGCCAGGAAAAGGGTACTCTAAAACCCCTGACGTGTTTCTGAAATCCTGCGGAAAAGGAGAATACTATGTGAGAAAATTCTCCGGACCAGGAGGTGATAATCAGGTGAAGAATGTTTTAATGGCTGCATGTATGTTCCTTCTTTCCCGCTTTTCCTGCTTTCTCAGGTCTCGGCACATGTGTACCATCTACGGACAGCTGACATCTGTTTCCCGCATTTCCAGCTTTCTCAGGTCTCGGCACATGTGTACCATCTACGGACAGCTGACATCTGTTTATCTGAGTTCTCTCAAAAAATTTCTTTCTGAAACAGATTGTTTGACGCATTCCTTCAACTCTCAAAAGGAAGCAAAAACTAAAAAAATATTAACTTACATTATTTGATCCAATATAATTTATCAATTGAAATATCCAAAGTCTAGTTTGGATCTAGTAATTAGAAATCCTAAGTCTAGTTTGGATTTTGTAATTAGAAATTCAAAGTTTGGAGCAAATTCTCAATTTCTTTACTGCAAATCTCTCAATAATGGATTACTTCAGTATGCTTTAATAAACATCCTTTAACACAAGTGGTTCCACCGCATGTAGTTTCACGCAATTTTGCACATAGCTTGTCCAAGTTTTGCTCATTATCGCCAAATTAATGAGCAATATTTTCAAGTTTCAAAAAACAGAGGAAACAGTTTGTATTGTTCTTGTTATCTATGTTTCTATGTTCAAGGATAAGACCTGGCACGAGGAGGTAAAGAAGCTTCAAGAAGAAATCGACGGAGAAGGTTTAAAATATGACAACACCATTATCTATGGAATGACCAACAACACCAGAGAGGAAACTAAAGACAGGAGCGTTTTTCATAACATAACTTATAGAATAAGATTTTTTAGCCCGATTTTGATTTGAAGTTGTTGAAATTAAAATTCAATCCGCAATTTTTACACTTTCACATATCACAAATTCGAGGGCTAAATCTTTAGATTCTGTAAATTAATTATTTTTGTTTGTTTTATTGCATCTCAATGTTATGAGACTTGTTTGAGCAGGCAAGATTCAGTTATGCTGAAGAAAGCTGATGATTCTGGAAAGGCTGATGAAACAACAACAACAGCTGCAACAACAACAACAACAGCTTCAACAACAACAACTGCAGCAGAGACAACAACAAAAAAAGAAGAACCGAAAGGGTATAGTGCAGACAAAGAAGAACCGAAAGGGTATAGTGCAGACAAAGAAGAAGAAAAGAAAGGATATAGCGACAAATAAATAAAAAGAAACGAAAAAATGAAAAAGATAAAAAGTGAAATATACAGCTTGATCTTATTTTTCAATTTACAGGAGAATAGAGTGAACTGCTTTAATTTCTAATGAAAAATATTTTTTAGTTTTAGATATTAACAACTTAACTTTTAGTGATATTGCAATATCACCACTAACAAAATTGATGGAAGTGTTAACCTTTTTTCTTAAATCGACACAGTGAAAATATCATTGTAAGACAATGGCAACCATGAACATTAAATGTTATATTTGCAATGGTACCCCAAACACAATTATCTGACCAATGCAAACATGTTAAATTTATAATGGTACCCCAAACACAATTATCTGACCAATGCAAACAACTTTTTGTTTTTTTGAAGCTTTAAATTTGTTTAATTTTGATTATTCCTTCATTGTTTCTGCAGTTTGCAGTCACTTTTGAACAGAGGCTCATGAAAAAAAATTCTACCTCTAACTTTAATGGTTAGAACGCTAGAAAGGTTTTTTTAAAAAGTACGCGGGTAAAATGTTGAAAAATTTAAATTTTTTATTGTTGACAAATATCAACCCTTTCCCCACTGGGTTACTTGAAAACAAAGTGAATAAATACTAAAGTGGACCAGACTAAGGCAACGATGACAGGTTGGGCCATACAGTTTTATTTGGTTTGAAAATAATTGCACGAAAAGATTTCTTTTGGAACGTAAAGACTAGAAAAAATAGATGTCATCTTCAGCTAGAACTTAAAAATTTTCATAATCAAAAATAAAAGTTTTTTGTATGTTTTTATGTGTTTTATATGCAAATAAATTCATTGATTTTACCTGGCAGGCTTGCACTTCTGGGTCTATTTGACAAATAATGCATCATTGGAAAGCTCTTATGCTCTACTTTTGAAATCTACAAAAATATTGCAAATTTGCAAAACTTATTTTTTTAGCAAAATCCTTTTAAAAAGTAAAAATGTTTGTAAAAAAAAGTTTTAAAAAATGATAAAATTAAGGCGAGACATGGATCAAATGTTTAAAGAAATATGGAACAAAGACTGTGATTGAAAATGGTCTCACATAATATAACTATGTTAGAGCCGGGTTAGAAAATATGAAGAGTGTATTAGGCTCCGCCACAGAGGTCCCCCCCTGCATCATCTATGAGGTCGCCAAGGAGATAAAGCTGTGCCTGTAGGTGGTTGTCTGGTCGCTCTAGGAGGATTTCTTCGAAGAACTGGAGAACTTAGAAGAGAGGGCGAGAAGGAGAACTGAACTTAACCCGAGGCAGAGGTGCATTGGGCAGAGAACAATCCAGAGGAGCTTGTTGTGGATGTCCTCTGGTTGAAGGAACTTGAGGGACTATAACTTCAGTATAGATTACTGGTTTGAGACTGTCTATTGAAACCTTATCCGCTGCAGAGTAAAATATTTGTCATCTTTTTTGTAGAACTGGGTACGGACCTCTATACAAAGGTTGGAGAGGAGGAGTCTTTGAATCCTCACAAACAAACACATGGGTTGCAATTTTTGGGGATGCAGGGATAGCAGGAGTGTTGCACGAACAAGGTGATTAGGAGGGGATGAGAAACTCTGCTCGATGGAACAGATCAGAGAATATCTCCAACTCCAGAGCATCTAGGAACATTCCAGGGAGCACCAAAGGGGAACCATAAACAGCTCCTGCAGTGGAACAAACTTGATCATTCGTCAGAGCACAAAGCAAACCCAAGAGAACCAGCAGGAAGATGATGGATCCAAACTGAACCTGCTAGCTTGGAATGGAGAGAACTCTTTAAGGAACGGTAAAACCTTTCAACCATACCACTACCTGAGGATGGAACAAGGTTGTCTTTGTATGAAAGAGTCCAAGAAGATGGCACAATTCTTTCCACGAGGAGGAGGTGAACTGTGTTCCAGGATTGTAAGTAAGAACTGATGGAACTCCAAACCTGGAAACCCATCCTGAAAGCAGAGCCTGAGCAAGATCAACATGAAGATTTCTGAACCTTCTACTGGGGACAGGGATTTGTGGAACACTGGAACGGATGTGGGTCTGGATCTTGCTTTTATGGCAAGTAATGCAGGAATGAGCCAAAAGGCCAACATCTTTGGACAAATTTTTTCCAACAAAAATGTTGAGAGATTAACCTGCAAGAAGCTCAGACTCCAGGGTGAGACAAACCATGAGTTGGAGAAACAAGGATTTCCAGAGAGAACCAGGAGCTAGAGGTCTTGGAAAACCTGTAGAGAGGTCATAAAGAACTAATACTCCAGACAAAGGAACTATTTGCATGCTGAGCAAAGAGCTTGAAATTAGATCCTAAGTTTCTGATCATTGTTTGAAGCTGAGCAACATGGGAATAATCTATTAACTGAGCTGAGGTCAAAGAAACATCGGAGGAGTGAGCTGGAGAAATTAAACCCTGAGCATGAGTTCCAGAGTTGACAGAGAGAACCGGAAAAACTGAACCTTCAGAGCAGGAACCAGGAACTACAACCACATGAATACCAACAGGATGGGATGGCAGAGTAGGCAGCTAGCAGCTCATGGTCAAATGCGGAGTAGTGTGTCTCCAGGATGGAGAGTTTCTTGCTGAAGAATGCTAGTGGGGCCCAGGACGAAGACAATTCTTTGCTTGAGGACTGCACCAACGTGGGACTCTGCGGCATCAATGACTAGGGAGATAGGAACTGAGGGAACAGGATGAACCAACCTGAGAACACGAAGAGAGCAGGTTTGGCATGGGAGAAGGACTGCTCCATGACAGAGTCCCTTTCAAAGCTGAATGATATATACTTTGTGGAGAAAAAACTCAGTATTAACAGTTGAATGAGCGGTTGAGATCAAGCGAAACTCTATGCAGTCTTGAATAAGAAATGCAACTTTTTTCACATATTTGAGCTTTGTTCAACCAAATTCGTACATTTTTTGTTTCAATTTTTATCCACTTTTTAAAACTTTTTAATTAGTTCAACCACTAAGATAATACAGTTTTTTGTTTTCAACTGCTAGGTTTCAGATATTTCAACAAATTTTGCTTTCAATCAATGGAACAAAGTTCTTCTTAAAATACTGCTGGGTTTAAGATTTGAAATAATTAATTTGCTTTTAACCGCTTGTTTAAAGTTTTTTAAGCAACTGCTCATTCAACCACTCCCGCTGAGATTTTTCTAAAAAGTATATATCATTGTTCAAAGCTGAGGTCAGAGGGTGAAGAATCTTTGCAGCCTTATGGATAAACTTCCTGTAGAACTTGATCAGTCCTAGGAATTGTTGGAGAGAGAGGTCGATCAACTGGACAAGGGAAATGAAAGATGGCAGAGCAGAGCTTCTGGAGAGGGGCGGAGCCAGAGGCAGACACATGACAGCTGAGAAACTCTACCTGGTTGACAGCAAAAACACACTTGTCCAGGTTGATGGTTAGTCCATGTTCTCTGCAGAGCTGAAGGACTTGCTGAAGATGATCTTGATGAGAAACCAAATCAGGAGAATAGATGAGAGTATCATCTAAGTAAATGAATCAAAATGGAAGATCACCAAAAATATTATCCATCATTTAGAACTTTCAGTTTTGAAAATAATGGATTTGAATGTGCCTTGAAAGTACTATGATTAACCACCCGCTCTTATTGCCTTTTTTGCAAAGATCTGATTTTGCAGTTTACAGTTTTTAACCCCTCCCCAAGTAGCAATTCCATATTCAATATGAAGCCTTAGAAGAGAGTTATAAACATATGGACGAATGTTTAATGGTAAGATATTCTTAGTTTGAGACAAAACAAAGATTGAGCTATCAATTCTATTTAGTATTTTGGTAAAAATATTGCCTTTTCCTGAGCTGTTCTTGGGTTTCAGCTTATTTACCGTTTCAAAAATAATATCAGGTGTAATATTTGCAAAAACAAAATTCTCATTCATGGACTCATTTAAATATGTTTCAAAAGTGAAGTCAGATTCCGGAATGTCTAGACAGCATATGTCCCACGTTGACAAAAAATTCATTAAAACCTTCTGCTATTTCATTAGATCCTACAAAAGTTTGATTGTTATCAGTAAATATATCAGGAACAGAATGACTTCTTTTAGAGGAAATTATAGAATTAAGTTAAGGTACAGGTTTTTAATTATCTTTTGAATATTCTTGAAACATTAAGTAAAAATAACTGGCTTTGGCCTTTTTTATCAAAGAACATGGCATCAACCTTTTACTGAATGAACAATTTCCTTGTGTGAGCAATAAAAGAGAAGGAAAACAGACGATAATGCAACAAATGTACAAATTCAAACTTTTGCTGAAGCACTGATAAAAGGGTTGTTAATAAATGATGCATGAACAAGATGAAAAGCAATAAAAAACCATATTCCAGATACAGATTACTAGGCTTTTATGGCATTTTGTGTCCATCTTCTCTTTCAACTTTTAATTGTGGCTTTATCTGAGTTAAAAAAGAATCTCAAACATATTATCAAATATTTTCTTCACCGATTAATTTACAAAATGGCCAACAACAAATTCTTTATTCCTTAGAAATTGCGGATATCTCTCATAGGATGGAATTTATTTTCAAAGCTGTCATTGATCATTACCATAGATAAATAAAAAAACATAGATAGCTTATGTACGCAAAATCACCAAGAATTGTACAGTCCACAAACTCATACTTCTAGAGGTCAAAGTGTACTTCAATGATAAGCGGGGTGGTTTGGTGTTTTAATGGATTTCATAATAGAGCGTAAAATAACTCCAGGAATGGAAATATTTGAACAACAATATTTCACTGAGCAATTTATCATATTGACGAGAACTGAAGAAGGACATGAGAAGGACTAAACTGTCTTAAATTTCTCTCTACAGAACTCATGTACACCACAAGTACTCAATGACATAAGAACAGCCAATGTTCACAACCGACCTAGTTAATCTAAATAATAGGAATATCTTTAAAACATCTCTGTACATTTAAATCTTTCAAGGTGAAAAATGTCGTCTTATGCGCAATTTATCTTTATCCATGGTTATTACAATTTACGAACTATATTCCTGCACTCTCATAGGAGAAAACAATGTACATATATCCAAAAAGAGAGAAAAAGACTGCATTTAAAATTTCCATAATGGATATTTAGATTAAGTAGTTGTGATTAAAAGTATCCCATTCTGAAGTTCCCAGCTCAGTATGGATCACATGCTTAGTGATGTATAATTCCGGGGATGAGAGTTGTTAAACAATCTCAACCCATTAGGATTTGTCTCAAGGTAGTTCAGCCTAATCAAGGAGTTTATATTGATTAGCCTTGCGATTGAGTATCTTGCAATCCTGATATCCTATGCTGTGGCTGTCCTGATGTTCGGTTTAAAGCTGGCGAGATCGCGTCCATTGGTTTAGCGTTGATTCATGGTCAACATCGATAGCTAAGTGAAACTGAATTATACCTGGATAGATACAAGCAGTCTGTGGAGTAGGGTTTTTACTACAAATTTACACATAAAAGTCTTGTTTTATTTCCTAGATTATTATTGTTTGAAAAAAAGGATTTTTTTTATTCAATCCTTGCCAGCATTTTCAGACAATAAACATATCCTAACTTCTTATTGTAATTTCGAAAATCTTTCTTTATGAATGCAATGTATAAAGTTAACTAAAGTGAAACTATGAGGCATTTTTTTTGAAAATGCTCAAATCCACCTTGCACTAGTTCTAAAGTTTTCTTTGAAACAGTTGAAAAAAAGATCGTTAAAACTTTAAAAATCTGTATCAAAAACAACTAAATGGATATTATTTAGTGGTTCTAAAATTAGATCTTTGTTGTTTGTTTTAATTCATGTCAATAAAAGGTAAGCAGACAGATTATTGGTAATTTAGAATCAATTTGTTTTTAATTTGGTCGGAGATATTGATAGCCTTGACAAAATAGATAAATGCATGCAGTACACATAAGAATGCATTTGAAAAAATTTAAAGAAAGCACTAATTAATTCTGATTTTATAAAAAGTGTGATAAAGGTTTGAGAATAAATATAAAAGGTTGTTTAAGAATTGTGCACCCCCCCCCCCTCCCAAATATGTGATGTATACCAATAAAACTCTGAATGAATGAGTAAATGACACAATAGTTGTCTGATGTTAGATATGGTCAGCACTAGCAGTCACTACTTATCATGCATAGATTATTCATTAAGCACTGGTTTGTTGCACTAACCCTCAGAGGTATATTTCATACACTAATGTTTCGTTGGATATTGTGTTTTGTACTGAAATAAAGTTTTGTCTCTGCATTTACTTTCTTTTAGGTATTGCTGGAAATGTGTTGTTCACAATAAATGAAGATGTCCTTCAAAATAATACAACTATACCGTGTTGTCAGGCAAAGCAAATTGTAACCTGTCAACGAATAAATGTCAACTTTGATACTATTGGAGAACATTTTTTAACTTTTCCGGGCAATTTGACTTTGGAATTTGATGATTTTATTGGAAAAGATGAAAATTGTCTTCATTATGGAAGTAACTTTACCAATGCTATCATTACCTATGATCCTGTAAAAAAAAGTTTGCATGGCCATTTACAAAATCCAGTGGGTAAAACATTTATCATTGAAAACTGTGGCATGTATGGTCACATTTGGAAGGAAATAAATGTGCAAGAATTGATAGAGCATTCGGTGACAGGGTTAACAAATGCAAACATTGCAATTGATGAGATGGCCAGTCAAAACGTACTTCCAGTAATTAATGAAGGAGTTGATAATTTTTCATTAGTAACAATATCTGTAAAAATATACTACACCAAAGAGTTTGCTGCAGTAACACCTGACATAAACGGGTATGTTAATCAAATGCTTGCTGAAACAAATCAGGGATACGCCAACAGCAAAATACCTCTAAACATAGTCAATCATTGCATTGAGCTGGCTACAATAAAAGAGAGGGCTGATCCTACTTCAATGATCTATACCTTTGCATACATGAAATATTCAGTTGAAGAGTTAAGAGAAAGCGCAGATGCTGCTGTTCTTCTTGTAAGCAGCATGAACGCATGTGGAATTGCTTTCTTTAACACAATTTCCAATGGTCTGACCTTATCAGTGTCCATGAAATCATGCGCAGTTGGATACTTCACATTCAGTCATGAGCTAGCACATAATTTTGGTTGTCAACATGATCCACTAACTACAACAAGTACAGCATATCCCTATGGACATGGATATTTAATACCAGCAGGGTCAGGTCCTGGAGGATATAGAACAATAATGGCTTACAGCCAACCTACATTTGAAACTAGAATAAACTATTACTCTAATCCCAATTTAAAACTTAGTTTTACCGGAACATCAATTGGGCTACAAAATGTATCAGACAACGCTCAAATTCTTACAAATAATAGATTCAGAATTGCTTCCATCGGAAATGAATCTCTATTATGTAAACTTATAATACCTGATATACAATTTGACAGTTTGACAGAAACAACTACTGATGGAGAAACAACCACTGATGAAAAAACAACTACTGAGGGAGAAACAACTAATGATGGAGAAACAACTACTGATGGAGAAATAACTACTGATGGAGAAACAACTACTGATGGAGAAACAACTACTAATGGAGAAACAACTACTGATGGAGAAAAAACTACTGATGGAGAAACAACTACTGATGGAGAA
>NW_019397484.1:0-4693 GCF_000591075.1 Eurytemora carolleeae | reverse complement strand
TTAATTATATTGCAGATAAACCCTACTACAACATCTACTTCCATAACAATTACTACTACAACAACATCTACTACTACAGCATCTACTACTACAACATCTACTACTACAACATCTACTACTAAAACAACTTCTACAACAACAACTACTACTACAACATCTACTACTACATCAACTACTTCTACAACAACTACTATTACAACATCTACTGCTACAACAACTTTTACAACAACAACTACTACTACAACATCTACTACGACACCATCTACTACATCCGAAAATAAATGTATTATTCATAACACTCTGCCAGACTTAAATTTTATTTACAGTGACACAAGATTTTTTCGGTATTCTAGCCAGTGCCAAAGTAAATGTGCCGAAAATAATTTTTGTGACTTTTGGTCTTATTATATTTACACTGGCTTTTGTGATCTTAGAGAATTTGTCTACCGTACAGCAATGTACTGGAATACTTCTCCAAAATATTGCAACATGAGTTCCAATTATGCCTGCAGACTTACAAGCACCAAATTCATCCTAAGCTTTACTCCTATTTACGCAGAGGAGATGGAGTGTCGATCAAAATGCGAAAAAACTGAATTTTGTGAATATTGGGCATTTTTCCAACTTGTGACAAGTAGACCGAGGTGCAGGCTGTACTTTCTAACCGGTGATGCTTTTGCTTGGGTCTCTGGACAGAAAAATGTAACATGTGATTCTGAAATTAAACATTTTTAACAGATATTTTTACAAATGAAAATATATTATTATTTGGTATGTCTTTGTTATTTTTCATAAATAAATGATTACTTACTTACTTACTTAATATTTTGTTTTCTTAGAGTCAAGGTATGAAAATGCGATGCATGTGTAATATTTATTGCCCAGCCTAGTACTCAAGTTAGGGAGTCAAAGAAAGATAAAAAGATTGCAAAACTTTCATCAATGCATTGAAAATTATTTGAAATTGTTAACAATAAGTAAAAGCTACTATTCAAAAAAAATAACTTTAATTAAAAAATAACAAATGGATGTGTTTCAAATAACATCGACATTTTACGTGTTTTGATGTTTAAAAAGTTGTCTTAAAATTTGTCTACCTATTTTGCAAAATATTGTAACCATCCTCCCCCCCCTTCCCTGCTGGGGACGTAACCAGAATAAACAGTTTGTGCTAGAGCATGATGGAAAATTCCTCAGGACAAATCAACCCAAACCTGGGCCCCCCTTCCCCTGCTCCAGCCGCCTTATTTAGTGTTGCCTCCTATAGGGGTTGACCAGCTAGCCTGCTCTAGGACAAAAAAAATGGCGGGATCTGGGTTTTCTAATTAAGAGCTATTCTAACTTTGAACCCCTTCTTTTAATCAATGGATTTAAAACCATTTTTTCTTCACAATTCATATACACTCATTCCACAATCTATTTAGGTTCTCATCAAATTGCAGGATTGTCATCTTCATTTTAAGAAAAAATTAATTACTTATAAGGATGATCAGATGTAAATGGTATTGATTGAGGCATTGAAAATTCTTAGAAAGACAATATGCAATTTTCAACATAAATTAAATATTTGAGTATTTAGGTTGTATGCATATATTTGATGCCAGCAGTTATTTGCAAGCATGAACAGATAAATGAACTTGTTAAACCTTGAACAGGGTTGTTTCTGATTGATTGAAGGATGAAAAACGACTTCCAAACAGGTCTGTCTTGCTATTATTTCAGGATCGAGTAAGAAATTTTCCAGAATTAGAGGGACAATATTCACCTGAGAGGCCTTTAAACCTAGGCTAGACATGGTGCCTTGATCTAGGCCAAGCGCGAGAATTGCACAGTGAAAATTCTGACGAGTTGAGTCAGTCTAGGCAATACCACCACCATGATCAGGAGCTGAACGGCTGTTTGTGGCGTCTCTTGTTACACAAGTAACGTCCCCCTTATTGAGAATTTCTATATAAATAATGTTAATGTGGTAATGAATAGGTGTACTAATTAGCATTATGCAAGGCCCTCAACTTACAATGAGTTGGTTGAGCTCTCTGGTCCCTATTTCATTAACAAATCATCAGGATTTGATGGAGCAGTGGTTAGTGTGTTTGATTCTTAATCTAAGGATTCATGGTTCAAGCCCTGTCAACTGCAAAATCAAATCTGATGAATAGAGCCATACTGATGAGTCCTAATAGGACAACACACCGTGTCTATGGATATAAATAATGTTAATAAATAGAAAGAATAAAAATGCTGCTTATTTAATTATATTGCAGATAAACCAAAAATGCCAGAGATTTATGAAGAAACAGAACTTATTTTCCGTAACACATTTGTATTAGTCTTACTTTTTATAAACAACTGTGGCCAGAGAAAAAGCCGATTTTTCGTTCAGAATTCCAGTGCAAAGTTATGGTACCTTTGCATTTACACTATTTGATGCTTTTTTGTCATATTAAAACGGAACCTTGTTCTGATATAAGGCATGATATGAGACCATTGGATTTAAAAACGAGTTTTATCATTTGCAGTGACGTGCATATGATTTGTCCTGGAACTTTATGAAACAATATTCTGGTATTGTGCCTCGAAAATTTCTGTTAACAACATTCAAGATTGTTCCTGAATTCCTGAACAGGGTTACGGAAATTTCCAGTTTCCATTCCATAAACCAAAAAAATTTCCCTGTTGTGCAATGTAAACCGGAACAAATCAGGAATTCATTTCTTTGGGAATCATCCCGGAATTCCATGCACTATACATAACTAAATTCCAGATTATTCCATCTCCGAAGTGGATTTTTTCCCGGAATCACGGAATCCCTAGATAATAATGAGGTTTTAAGAAATATTAAGAAATATCTATTCTTCATAATCTACACACAACTATTTCAAAATCTAATTTTCAAGGGTTTTCTCACACTGCTGAAAATGAACCACAAGGTTTCAAATCAAAACACCTAAACTTTTTCTTTAGAATATATTAATATGCAGTCTACTGAAATATAATCTCAATTTTCAGGAAATGTCATCTAGGGAATTTTTAGTGAATTCATTTTTAAGATTTTGAAGAAATAAAGAGCATTTTGTTTGTTTTTAAATTTTGCTTCAGTCATGTTACTGTGTCAGCTTTTGCATTTCTAGCTAACACACTTTCAATAAAATTTTATTGATGGGGGGAAAGGGGTGAGGGGGGAATTTTACACATTTTCCAGTTTTTTATCTGGAGTAGGACATAGAGAAGGGGATGGGACGTCTGCCATCCTGTGTATTTGTCTTTGTTCGCTATCGGTAAAAAAAATAGATAGTGTGAAGCTCAAATCCCCTTCTAATTTTTCCTGTTCAAAGTTTTCTTCTTCTTTCTTGTTTATCTTGCTTTAAGCACCCATCTCTACTGTCAAGAGATTTCCCATCCACTTTTTCTTTACAATTTATTTTTTCTTCTTGCTTCTTGTTTCTTGTTTTTACACTTTAAGGCCTTTCCAAATAGTTGAGTTGAGTTTAGTTGAGTTGTGGAGCAGGCAGGAGAGAGAAAAGGAGGTTTGTAGGAAAAAGGGTATAGTGGATTTCTCCCTGTGTTCCTTCATTTTATACTGTTTCCCAGTTAGGGGAATTAAGGAATTTACCCATAACTGCACCCCATATGCAAAATGGGGAGTTGTGATCCCTGAATGCTCTCTTGAGAGGTATCTTCCATAGCATTACAGTCCTCACATCTGGTCGATAAAAAAAAACCGGTATCGTTGTGCATGGCTTGTATTCCCACGAGGGGTTAAACTCCTCTTTCAGTGCACCAAGCTGAAGATGAAGATTTGTTTTAATCTATGCTTCCAGCTTCCCCTGTAGGATACAAGATGCATAACTAAACTCAGGGCTTCCCCAGCTGTAATTCTGGGACTACATTGTAGGTCCGTTCTGCTTGAGAGAAAGCAGGCAACTACAAAAGCATCTTTAGTTTTAAGACTTGATTAAGCTAATGCTGTTTTTTTTTGCAATATTTTTTTGTTTATGGTAGTCTCCAAATTTTGTGAGTTGTCCTAAACCGTCTTAAGCATGTTTCAGCAAAAAACCTAAGCCATAAGTAAACTCTATGACTGTTTAAGTGTTGCCTAAAAAAAAGGTTTTTGAAGTGAAATCCTTAAAAATCAAAAAGACTTTTTCAGGCCGTATCTGGTCAATCAGGCAGTTGACTTAAGGCTTTGATCTTTTACTACAATATGTTTTATGACTGTTCATGAAAAGTTACAAAATTTATGGACCCGCCATTAACAGTTAAAAAAAATCGCAAAAAATAACTAGAAGAGCATACTAAAGTTTTCAAACAAATTTTACTTTTGATTAAAGACCTGTAAATGCAGTGGATTTCTGAGATATCTTGACCATATCAGTAGGATAAGAGGGTTTGAAGGGATTTTTTGAGGGGTCCTCAAAACCCGGAGGTTATTCCTCAACGAGTTTGAGGGAATTTTTTTGAGGGACCCACAAAGCCCTGGGGTTGAGCTAGGTGACTTTGAGGGGTAAATCACCCCTGAAAGTTGAAAAGTTACCAAGGAAACCCCTGAAATTATTGATTTTTTTTTGGCGCTTAAAAAAGCTTTCTTCTACAAATGGAAAAAAAACTATGAATATTGAATACCCCTGAAATTTCCAAGAAAACCTTGCTGCCGTGCCGGTACGCTACCTTTCCCAGCAGGCACCGGGTCAGC
>NW_019397483.1:68485-73251 GCF_000591075.1 Eurytemora carolleeae | reverse complement strand
CTCTAGATACCTGATATGTTTACAAGGATATATCTCGATATATTGAATATATCTCTAGATACCTGATATGTTTACAAGGATATATCCTTATATATTTGATATACCTCTAGATACCTGACATGTTTGCTAGAATAACCTGATAATATATCTCTAGATATCTGACATGTTTATTAGGATAAATATCCTAATATATTAAATACATCTCTAGATACTTGACATGTTTACTAGGATTATATATCCTGATATATTGAATATATCTATAGATACCTAACATTTTTACAAGGATATATCCTGATAAATTAAATATATTTCTTGATACCTGACATGCTTGCTAGAATATATCCTTAGCTTGAATATATCTCTAGATACCTGACATGTTTATTAGGATATATATCCTAATATACTGAATATATCTCTAGATACCTGACATGTTTACAAGGATATATCCTGATATATTGAATATATCTCTAAATACCTGACATGTTTACTAGGATTATATATCCTGATATATTGAATATATCTATAGATACCTAACATTTTTACAAGGATATATCCTGATAAATTAAATATATTTCTTGATACCTGACATGTTTATTAGGATATATATCCTAATATACTGAATATATCTCTAGATATCTGACATGTTTACAAGGATATATATCTTGATATATAGAATATATCTCTAGATACCTGAAATGCTTACTAGGATTATATATCCTGATATATTGAATATATCTATAGATATCTAACATTGTTACAAGGATATATCCTGATAAATTAAATATATTTCTTGATACCTGACATGTTTGCTAGAATATATCCTTAGCTTGAATATATCTCAAGATATATTGAATATATCTCAAGATATATTGAATATATCTCTAGACACCTCAAATGTTTAATAAGATATATATATATCCTAATGTATTTAATATATCTCTAGAAACCTGATATGTTTGCTAGAATATATCCTGATATATTGAATATATCCCAGATACCTGAGATGTTTGCTAGAATATATCCTGATATATTGAATATATCTCTAGATACCTGACATGTTAGCTAGAATATATCCAGAACTTGAATATATTTCAGATACCTGACATGTTTGCTAGAATATATCCTGAGCTTGAATATATCTCTAGATACCTGACATGTTTACAAGGATATATGCTGATATATTGAATATATCTCAAGATACCTGACATTTTAACTAGGATATATATCCTAATATATTTAATATATATCTAGATACCTGATATGTTTACTAGGATATATCCTGATATATTGAATATATCTCTAGATACCTGACATGTTTGCTAGAATATATCCTGATATATTGAATATATCTCTAGATACCTGACATGTTTGCTAGAATATATCCTGAGCTTGAATATATCTCTAGATGTATATGTTGAGGTAAGCCCCCTGAGTATCCTAATCTACATTGAACCATGATCTGGGTTTCTGTCTGATTAATACTTCGGCACTCACCAGGACTCTCAGGAGGACCTAAAACTTTCAGAATTCATTTTTTTATTCCTTTTAAAGAGACGTGTAGACGAAATTGATGACCTAACATTTTAAATATTTTTTATTCTTTTTAAATTCATTTCTTAATTGTGGTTTCGCTTTAAATGTGACTTGCAGATTTCTGAGATTCGAAAAAACTACTTTTTAAATGAAAATAAAATAAATTAAAATAAATTTGAAAATATGAAATAAGGGTTTCTATTATAATACGTTTTAAATATGAAATAAGGGTTGCAATTATGATACGTTTTAAATATGAAATAAGGGTTGCTATTATGATACGTTTTAAATATGAAATAAGGTTTATATTATGATACGTTTTAAATATGGAATAAGGGTTGCTATTATGATACGTTATAAATGTGAAATAAGGGTTGCTATTATGATACGTTATAAATATGAATTCAGAAGCCCCAGGGCCCAGAATTGTTGAAAATACTTTTAAGACATTTTACTTCAATGTTATGTTTGCACTTGTGGTTTTAATCAAATTTTTAGAGAACATGATTATTTATCAAATTCATTTATTTATTGTTATTGTTTATCTTTCTGCTTGATTGAATTGCAATATAATTAAAGTTAGTTTAAGTAGCAGTTGTATTCCAATTAGAATTCTTTATTTACTTTAGAGTTTAATTTCAATATTAATATAAAACAGTGCAAGTTTTAGAATTATAGAATCTTCTAAACCAGTAAAAATATGGAACGTGATTGAAAAAAAAGACAAATAACAGTATTTGATGTAATAAAAACACTGCAAACTAGACAGAATGTTCACCATGGGTCCTGGAATATTGATTATATTGATGTACTGTATAGTGTAAAAGCTTCAAAAAAAAAATACAAAAATACTTAATACAATATAGAACTGTTTGGCAAATATTGAGTTAAGAATGATAACAAAAATAACCAAAATTAGGTAATTTTGGAATATTGCAGACATATTAAGCAAATCTCATAGCAAGATGGCAGTGCCTGATTTACATTTACTCTAAAAGTATCAGATTCTGATAATTTTTCCATTTCTTCTTAATAGGCAAGAATTGCGCAAGCCACTTTTGCAGAAAATCCACTAAAGAAAATAAGCAGTTAAAGAAACATGAATATCAGACAAAGCTCATTACATAGTTCCGTTGTCTTAGGACATTGCCATCCTTGCATGGAGAGTCATGGAGAGTTATGTTTACAGTCTCTTCTTATCTACCAAATTGACCTGTTGGTATGATATGAAAGATACATGGTCTAGTATGCTTCTGGTTTCCAACCATATTGTCAGCCCAGCACAGCAGAGAACCAAAATCCATATGGGAGTGCGGGGTGTAACTGCAACACAAGGTTAAAAAATATTTTTTTTTGGAAAACAAAATAAATATATCTCATTTGTCTATAATCAGGAAAAAGTTCAAAGGGTACACTTGTGTGAATCGAATAAACCATTTCATTAATGGCTGGTTTACAACAATTGACGGAACCGCATTCAAGTTTTCTGGCATCTTTTTCAATTTCCTTTCAATAAAAGAACGTTTGAATAAAAAGAGAATAGAGGTTGTGTGTAGAATCCCATGAGAGTCTAAGCTATTATATATTCCATCTATATTCTGTGGAAATATAAAAACCCCCAAAAATGTTTCTGTCAAAAATATGGTTTATTCAATGATAAACGAAAATCAGGATATTTTTACCACNCCCCCCCCGTCAAAAAAAAATCTATATGAAATTTAAGATAAAAGGCAAAAAATTTTAATTGAAACAGATCTAAGATACAAAGCCTAAAACCATCTGGCTCAAAGTGTAAGAACAAATGAAAATAATTGACTTTTAAAAATCACCATGTACATTATTGTGTTACCTTAGAACACTGTGTCCTGGGGATGAGCTAAAAAGATCCTAAATATTCAATTTTTAAACTTTTTTAAAATTTAATTTAAATAAGTTGTTTTATATTATTAAAATCATTTAAATTGTACTTTCGTCTTCTCACAGGAATTAATCATTTTGGAAGAGTTGTAAAACTGCTTTAAAGTCAATTTTCATGTTATCTGAGAAAATGCCATGCTAATTAATTGTTCAAGGGAATTTTTAATCCTTAAAGGGGGGTCATTCATATAAATCGAAAGGGTTCAAATTTAAAAATTTATATATTTTTCTTGGTCAACTCAATTTGGAAATTTTATAAATTCAAGTTTGAAGATTTGGGAGGAAGAACGATTTAAAAAAAATGGTAGAAAGTTATAAATGTTAAAATAAATTTAGGGACTGTAAGCGTGATTTCAAGGCTAAGATGGCAATGCCTGATTCCTATGCAGTAAATTCCCTTAAAAGTTTTGTCTGATCTAGTATATTAGATACAAACTTAAATGATTTTAAACACCGATTATTTTCAATGTGATTTCTCTACAAAAGCGACTTTCGCATTTCTACTGTTATAGGGAAATTTATTGGAATTTTCAAAATTAAATACTTTTAATCCTGAAAAATTAGATACTTCAGAATTTTGTTTAACAATTTCATTTCAACCATGGTTTCAGCTGCAAAAACTTTTAAATGATAATTTTCAAGTTAAAAAAAAAATCTCAAAATATCTAGAACACAATTAAAGGATTTCTTAAGATTATGCCAACCGTTCCTTTTAAGAAATCATTGTATAACCCCCCCCCCCTTCATCCCTGGCCATTACACTACCCATTGCAGGGAAATATATATCCAAGAACTCTTATTTAAAACTTAAATATTCCTTGTTAAGAAGAGTTGAAGTCAAAGAATTGTTGAAGAACCAAGAAAAAGAAACAGCAGAAGGATACGCATCCACCAAACATTCAACTAGACAAACAGGTGTCTAGAGTCTAGTGTCTAGTGTCTAGTGTCTAGTTTCTAGCATTTAATGTCTGATCTCTAATGTCTAGTGTCTAGTGTCTAGTGTCAAGTATCTAGTGTCTAGTGTCTAGAGTGTATAGTGTCTAGTGTCTAGTGTCTAATGTCTAGTGTCTAGTGTCTAATGTCAAGTGTCTAGTGTCTAGTGTCTAGTGTCTAGTGTCTAGAGTCGAGTGTCTAGTGTCTAGTGTCTAGTGTCTAGTGTCTAGTTTCTAGAATCTAATGTCTAATGTCTAGTGTCTAGTGTCAAGTATCTAGTTTCTAGTGTCTAGTGTCTAGTGTCTAGTGTCTAGAGTGTATAGTGTCTAGTGTCTAATGTCTAGTGTCTAGTGTCTAGTGTCTAGTGTCTAGTGTCTAGTGTC